>NC_083584.1:51699227-51999227 GCF_027579695.1 Neoarius graeffei
ACATGATCTTTAGCAAACTGCACATGAGCAGCAATGTTCTTTTTGGAGAGCAGTGGCTTTCTCCTTGCAACCCTGCCATGCACACCATTGTTGTTCAGTGTTCTCCTGATGGTGGACTCATTGACATTAGCCAATGTGAGAGAGGCCTTCAGTTGCTTAGAAGTTACCCTGGGGTCTTTTGCGACCTCGCTGACTACTACACGCCTTGCTCTTGGAGTGATCTTTGTTGGTCGACCACTCCTGGGGAGGGTAACAATGGTCTTGAATTTCCTCCATTTGTACACAATCTGTCTGACTGTGGATTGGTGGAGTCCAAACTCTTTAGAGATGGTTTTGTAACCTTTTCCAGCCTGATGAGCATCAACAACGCTTTTTCTGAGGTCCTCAGAAATCTCCTTTGTTCGTGCCATGATACACTTCCACAAACATGTGTTGTGGAGATCAGACTTTGATAGATCCCTGTTCTTTAAATAAAACAGGGTGCCCACTCACACCTGATTATCATCCCATTGATTGAAAACACCTGACTCTAATTTCACCTTCAAATTAACTGCAAATCCTAGAGGTTCACATACTTTTGCCACTCACATATATATAATATTGGATCATTTTCCTCAATAAATAAATGAACAAGTATTATATTTTTGTCTCATTTGTTTAACTGGGTTCTCTTTATCTACTTTTAGGACTTGTGTGAAAATCTGATGTTGTTTTAGGTCATATTTATGCAGAAATATAGAAAATTTTAAAGGGTTCACAAACTTTCAAGCACCACTGTGTGTGTGTGTATATATATGTGGCGGCACGGTGGTGTAGTGGTTAGCGCTGTCACCTCACAGCAAGAAGGTCCGGGTTCGAGCCCTGTGGCCGGCGAGGGCCTTTCTGTGTGGAGTTTGCATGTTCTCCCCGTGTCCGCGTGGGTTTCCTCCAGGTGCTCCGGTTTCCCCCACAGTCCAAAGACATGCAGGTTAGGTTAACTGGTGACTCTAAATTGACCGTAGGTGTGAATGTGAGTGTGAATGGTTGTCTGTGTATTGGCCCTGTGATGACCTGGTGACTTGTCCAGGGTGTACCCTGCCTTTCGCCCGTAGTCAGCTGGGATAGGCTCCAGCTTGCCTGCGACCCTGTAGAAGGATAAAGCGGCTAGAGATAATGAGATGAGATTATATATATATATATATATATATATATATATATATAAAAAAATCTCCTTCTCACCCCCGGGGGGGGGGGGTGGTATCCATGTCATCCTCAAGCTCGGGTCCTCTACCAGAGGCCTGGGAGTTTGAGGGTTCTGCGCAGTATCTTCGATGTTCCTAGGACTGCGCTCTTCTGGACTGAGGCTTCAGATGTTGTTCCTGGGATTTGCTGGAGCCACTCTCCCAGTTTGGGGGTTACTGCCCCAAGTGCCCCCACTACCACGGGGACCACGCAACCCTTGACCTTCCACATCCGTTCCAGCTGCTCTTTCAACCCTTGATACTTCTCAAGTTTCTCATGTTCCTTCTTCCTGATGTTGGCGTCAGCTGGGATCGCCACATCTATCACCACCACCCTCTTCTGCTCTTTGTCCATCACCACTATGTCCAGTTGGTTAGCCAGGATCTGTTTGTCAGTCTGGAAGCTGAAGTCCCACAGAACCTTGGCCCTGTTGTTCTCAGCCACCTTCTGTGGTATGGCCCATTGGGACTTGGGTACTTCTATTCCATACTGGTTGCAGATGTTCCTGTATACTATCCCAGCCACTTGGTTGTGCCTCTCCATGTACGCTGATCCAGCTAGCATCTTACACCCTGCTACTATGTGCTGGACTGTTTCAGGGGCTTCTTTGCACAGTCTGCATCTTGGGTCTGATCTACTCTGGTAGATCCTGGCCTCTATGGCTCTTGTGCTTATGGCCTGTTCTTGTGCTGCCATGATTAGTGCCTCTGTGCTGTCTGTCAGTCCTGCATTATCCAGCCACTGGTAGGATTTCTTGATATCAGCCACTTCCTCTATCTGACGGTGGTACATACCATGTAGGGGTTTGTCTCTCCAGGTTGTCTGTTCCTCCTCCTCCTCTGCACTCTCATCAGGGTTCTGCTGCCTGAGACATTCACTTAGCAGTTCATCCTTTCGGGCCATCTTTCTGATGTATTCTCGGATTTTCGATGTTTCATCCTGGACCGTGGTCTTGATGCTCACTAGCCCTCGGCCTCCCTCTTTCCGCTTAGTGTATAGTCTCAGGGCGCTGGACTTGGGGTGGAACCCTCCATGCATGGTGAGGAGCTTTCTAGTCTTGATATCTGTGGCTTCTATCTCCTCCTTTGGCCAGTTTATGATGCCAGCGGGGTATCTGATGACTGGTAGTGCGTACATGTTGATGGCTTGGACCTTGTTCTTACCATTCAGCTGACTTTTCAGGACCTGCCTTACTCTCTGGAGGTATTTGGCTGTGGTTGACTTCCTTGTGGCTTCTTCATGGTTTTCATTAGCCTGTGGGATGCCAAGGTACTTGTAGCTGTCTTGGATATCACCTATGTTGCCCTCTGGTAGGTCAATCCCTTCAGTCCGGATCATCTTGCCTCTCTTTGAGACCATCCGGCCACACTTGTCCAATCCGAATGACATCCCTATGTCATCGCTGTAGATCCGGGTGGTGTGGATCAGCGAGTCTATTTCTCGCTCGTTCCCGGCATACAGCTTGATGTCATCCATGTAGAGCAGGTGGCTGATTGTTGCCCCACTACGGAATCGGTACCCGTAGCCGCTCTTCGTGATGATCTGACTGAGGGGGTTCAGGCCTATGCAGAACAGCAGTGGTGATAGCGCATCTCCTTGGTATATGCCGCACTTGATGTTGACTTGGGCAATGGGTTTTGAGTTGGCCTCTAGGGTTGTCTTCCACATTTCCATTGAGTTCTGGATGAAGATCCTTAGGTTCCTGTTGATCTTATACAGTTCCAGACATTCCAGTATCCATGTGTGTGGCATTGAGTCGTAGGCTTTCTTGTAGTCAATCCAGGCAGTGCACAGGTTGGTCTGTCTCTTCTTACAGTCTCGGGCGACTGTTCTATCGACCAGTAGCTGGTGCTTGGCTCCTCTGGTGTTACTGCCAATCCCTTTCTGTGCCTCGCTCATGTATTGAGCCACATGCTTACTAATTTTTGCCGCAATGATGCCTGACAGGGCCTTCCATGTTGTGCAGAGACAGGTAATTGGCCGGTAGTTGGATGGGATGGGTCCCTTCTGGGGGTCCTTCATGATTAGGACTGTCCTGCCTTGGGTTAGCCATTCTGGGTGGGTTCCATCCCTCAGCAGCTGGTTCATCTGTGCTGCTAGGCGTTCATGGAGTGCAGTTAGCTTCTTCAGCCAGTACGTATGGATCATATCGGGGCCTGGTGCTGTCCAGCTCTTCATCTTTGACACTCTTTCTTGGAAGTCTGCCATTGAGATGGTTACTGTGGTCAGCTCTTAGGTCCACTAACCATTGGGCATCGGTGTTGTGTGATGCCGTTCTTTCCCATATGTCTTTCCAGTATTTTTCCACCTCAGCTCTTGGTGGGTCTGACCAGTTGTTGTTCCCCTGCCACTGAGAGTACACCTTGGCTGGTTCAGTGGAGAACAGCTTGTTTATTCTCCTGGCCTCTCCCTCCTTGGTGTATCTCTTCAACCGGGTGGCCAGAGCTGTTAGTCGCTGTTTGGCAGTTTCGAGTGCCTCTGGTATGGAGAGTGAGTTGTACTTCCTGGGTGCGCCTTTATTCACCATGTTCCCTTTCTGTAGTTCAGCTAGCTGGCTAACTTCTCTCCGTGCTGCCTTTATCTTGGTCTCTAATCGTCTCTTCCATGGTGGATACTGTTTGTTATGTCCCGAGCCCACCTTGTGTCCAAGCATCCCCATGATTACTGTTGCTGTACTGTGTATCAGCTTGTTGGTCTCAGTGATGGTTCTTGTGGAGATTGTCTTCAGAGCAGCATTCACATCTACTAGTAGATCTTCTGAAGGTACTTGGCAACTCAGCTTCGGTATTCGTCGGGGGCTCCAGGTTTCCAGTTGGGTCATGATCTTCCTTCTCAGGTCAGCAGCTCTTGTGTTGTGTTTGTTAGCCTTGATTGTGGGTTTCGAAGTATCCAATGGTCCCACATTCGCTGCATGTATCCCCTCTCTCTGGGACTGCTTGTATAGTAGCATTCCAGCAACTCCGTATTTTCTGTCCTCGTCCATCGATGTCTTGTTCCAGTAGCCCATTTCTCATCAGTTTGCCCTGGTTCCCTAGCAACTGATGCAGACCTTGTTGACCCGGGCGACGTCTGAGCCGGTATGACTCTATCAGTTATGTCTTCACTCATTCCTGAGGTAGGCCGATATATCATGAGGGGTCTTGCCTAAGGGCCCTTACTGGATGATGTTTTGCCCCGACCGGGATTCGAACCCTGATCTCCTGCGTCGTAGTCAGTGAGCATTACCACTGTACTATCCAGCTGATCTATCTATATATATATCCCGGGGCTCCCTCATGCCTGTGTTACCTTCTGGTTCTCTCCTTTTAGTTATGCTGTCATAGTTAGTTGCCGGAGTCCCTGCTTGTACTCGGTGCAATATGTATACTGCTCCTACTTATTCAGGTGACATTGGGCATACCTAACAACCTGTGTTTTCTTTCCCTCCCCCCCACCCCAAACCTGTCCCTCTGAGTTACATGGAGTCAACAGGAAATCTTTTGGTGGAGAGGGTGGAGACCTCGACTGGCTATCGTAGCCTGCAGGGAATCGGCCGTCAGACATTCTGTCGCATGTCCCAGACCCGGTGAAATTTAACTGAATTGTCTTGGCCAGCCCTAAGGGTCCCATCTGCATCTCATCATTGCTGAGGAGTGTGCTCCCATCACTCAATCAAGCATCCAGCCAGAGCAGGTCATGATATTTTTTACCATATTAACATGCCATTGTTGTGTGTTATGCCTGATGTAAAGACTCTCGTCTCTGCGAGCCTACCACACAGATTTAATACTTGTCATTTTTAGGGCATACCTAACAACCTGTGTTTTCTTTCTCTCTCTCTTCCCCCCCCCCAATCTGTCCCTCTGAGTTACATGTTGATCCTGGGATTGAGATGCTGGTTTCTTCTGCCCCTTGGACCTGCTTGATCCATCCTGGTGCCCTGTGTCTGGTCGGAGTTTTATCGCACCGCTCCTGTGAAGGACGGCCCCATGAGGACAGTTGAGGGTTATACCTGTTAAAACTGTTAATATTATAGTCAGGCTGTCTGTTGTTGCCCAAATGAGGATGGGTTCCCTTTTGAGTCTGGTTCCTCTCGAGGTTTCTTCCTCATGTCGTCTGAGGGAGTTTTTCCTTGCCACCGTCTCCACAGGCTTGCTCATTGGGGATAGATTAGGGATAAAATTAGCTCATGTTTTAGAACCTTTATACCATTTATCATAGGCAGAACAACCATAGCTTCTAGAAACATTCAAACGATTCACTACAAAACAGTGCTGTGAGCTAAATAATGTTCTAAATGCAAATGTATTAATTCAGCCACTAAAATCACAAACCTGGCAGGATCATTTAACATCACCAATCACTCCTCACATATCACTGCAAGAGGTGTCTCATCTCTCATCATGGTATCTCATGCAGTTTGCCCAATTATTTAATTAACATTTTTTGCAGATCAAAATATGTACCCCAATATCAGAGGTGTCCAGTCTTATCCAGAAAGAGCCAGTGTGGGTGCAGGCTTTCATTCCAGCCAAGCACAAACCACACCAGAGAGTCGTAGACACAGTTTTTATATACATTTTTTAATAGCTGTTTGGGATTTTACCTGCAGGTTTTCCAAGAAGCCTGGATCAACCTCCCATGAGTCTCCTTAGAAAGGAGTGTACTGAAGAGAATGTGTTCATTTTTAAGAGAAGACAACATAAAAACTACACCTCATGATGTCCATATACTGATTCTTCATGGGTGGCTTTTCCCACAGTTTATATTATAATTGAGAAAGGAAATAATCTATCTAGCTCTGAGCCAGTAACGCTCTAGGCAATCAGTTTAACTATCCTTCCAAAATGTAGTAGGCATCTGGTATTCATATTACCTCCTGTAAAAAATGCATGCACATACTACAAGAAAGGATGGATAATCCTCGGGGAAGGTATTATTTGCAGTAATGCTTGCGCCATAAGGTTCTACTTCTCTCTTACTACTAACCTGGGGTGGTAAATATTACCAAGATTGTTGTTATCGGCTGTCCATCACTAGCGATGATGACTGCTTCATTAGGATGTGCAGAAACGCAGATGGGCCGCAAGGCCCACACCAGAGTGACAGAGTTGCCCACGGCAGTGGCACGAACGGTCCGGGCAAGCAGCCACAGAATGTCTGGCCTTGTGAGGTCTCATATGCTATTCTCCTCTCCTAATGAAGCGTCTTGCCTGGTAAGGTAAGACAAACAATTTTGTGCCCCCATCGTGTTGTCTCTCTGGACTGCCAGACCTGATGCCAAGTGGTGCACAAAAGTGACAAAGACCTGATGGGTATGGAAGTTGCCCTGCAGTGACAACTGACTTGCTGAGTGATGCCATCTGTTAGCCATTTGAGTGGCTCTTCTGCATGCCTTCTAGTGGTGTCCCATTGACCCTTTTGGGTTCATCTGCCACATTGTACCAAAAAGCACCCTGCTGCTAGTGCCTTATTGGTGATGTACTATTTAACCCATAGCTGGAACCCAGGCAGTTGCTACCACTCCAGGTCAGAGCAGACCCGGGAGCAATGGTGATTAAGGGGTAACTCCATTTTCTCCAATACTCAAGTCCTCCTAGACCTGAGACTCACCACTGGTTGCAGTTTAAAGTCATACCCAGGACTAATTACCAAGATACCTTCTTCTGTGCATGTACACACATGTCAGGACCTTCTATTAATGTTACAAAGTGACTGTCTGCTGCTGTTATTTGATAAAAATACTGTACTGCTGCCAGCCATCTTTACCTTTCTTCTTCTCACCTCATATACATGGACTTCATGCAGAGGTGTAGCTCAAGGGTAGTATTTCTGGCTGAACCCCCTCCTGAAATATGCTTATTCATAAGGGGTTATCACATATACAACACAGCTGATTATATACATGTCAAATAATGTTTTGCTTGGTATTTGCAATATACTGATCATAAAAAGGTCAAAGATGTCATCATTACACTTCCTCCATACTTTACTGCCCCAGAAATCAAATGAACGATTCCCATATTTCAGTAGTTCTTAAAACAGGGCTAAGCTCCCTTGTTATTCATCTCATCTCATTATCTCTAGCCGCTTTATCCTGTTCTACAAGGTCGCAGGCAAGCTGGAGCCTATCCCAGCTGACTACGGGCGAAAGGCGGGGTACACCCTGGACAAGTCGCCAGGTCATCACAGCCCCTTGTTATTCAGAGTAAAGTAAAAGATTTCATTTAAAATTTCAGGTTTTTTTTTTTTTTGACATCCACAAGATTATTTCCTGTTAACAATAATCTTACAGTGGATTATTTTGGAGTTTTGTAGTCCCAAGTGTAACAGCACTAAAAATGGCCTTTAGAAATATACTGTGCACAGAAAGGTATTTTCTCTGGGCTTCAAGGACTGAGCCCGAGCCTTGTTAACAAGGCTCGGGCTCAGTCCTTGAAGCCCAGAGAATAGATTCATGCAGCTTATCTTGAAACACTTTAAAAAATAGTCTCATCTCATCTCATTATCTCTAGCCGCTTTATCCTTCTACAGGGTCGCAGGCAAGCTGGAGCCTATCCCAGCTGACTACGGGCGAAAGGCGGGGTACACCCTGGACAAGTCGCCAGGTCATCACAGCCCCTTGTTATTCAGAGTAAAATAAAAGATTTCATTTAAAATTTCAGGGTTTTTTTTTTTTGACATCCACAAGATTATTTCCTGTTAACAATAATCTTACAGTGGATTATTTTGGAGTTTTGTAGTCCCAAGTGTAACAGCACTAAAAATGGCCTTTAGAAATATACTGTGCACAGAAAGGTATTTTCTCTGGGCTTCAAGGACTGAGCCCGAGCCTTGTTAACAAGGCTCGGGCTCAGTCCTTGAAGCCCAGAGAATAGATTCATGCAGCTTATCTTGAAACACTTTAAAAAATAGTGTAAATTACAAATACAGCTTTCTGTCTGCCATTAAGTGTGTGTATGTTATGGTTTGTCCAACAATCATTCTTATTTTGCAACTGATTAAACCATGTGACGTCTATTGCTCAACCCAAATATATTTTTTGTTGAACTATTTATACACAGCTTTGGCTCTAAGTCACTAATGATCAACAACTGATCAGCAGAGCAAGAAACTAAGAAAGTTGTCTAGGTTTATGGACAGCCTGCCTTTACACATGGTTCAGCTGAAAATGTCGAGTCTGGGACTGAAGCTGAATGTAGCAGAGTGTCGGAACTTCACTGAGGGCCTTAAAGGAGGTTTTAGTCTGTTTGTTAAACCCCAGTTCACACACCTTAGCTAATATGACGGGTTACAAACATTTGCTGAAGCCACACACTGGCTGGGCTGCCAACTCTCACGCAATGAGCGTGAGACACACGCATTTGACTGTCTTCACACGCTCACACCCCATACCTCTGATTTCTCACGCTAGAAAAAAATCTAGTTTATCTATCTGATCTAGGCTACCTATTGCGTCGCGCCAACCACTTGCGATCGATCAATTACGCCTTATGCGCGGCTAAACAGACAGAGAGATGTTCCCTTCTGTACACACTCCCCTATGGTAGGTGGCGCATCTAATGATGCTGCACTCGCCGGAAGTTGGATAATTGCCTACCGTCAATTTAGAGGAAGAGGAGAGAGAAGAAGGTATCCGAGTTGAAGACGGGTGTCTCAGACAGGTTTGTACATATGTACGCCGATGTGTGGCGTTACTGGCGTAATTATGAACTTATATAAAGTTTCTTAATCGTTTTAGCCTATAAGTGTTGTGAGAATATTTAATGCCATTTCGAGAGCTGTGTACTAGGCATGCTAAATCATTATAGGCCTAGTGCCGTGCCACAGCCTCTATCTTCCCCAACAAGCAGCACGGGAGAGCACCTCCTTAGCACACGTTTATTAAGGCGCATTTTTAGTTTGTTTACTGTATGTTATCATACTTTATGACTTTATTTGAAGCCATACTGGAAATGTTGTAAAATAAAGCAAGTAAGAGATAATATCACAAATGCAAGAAGAGCCAATTTTCTACCTATTGTTTATTTACAGAGTATTTATTTTTAATTATTTATGATGTATGTAATTACTCAGTTAAAGTAAATAAAGCATGGTCACCTGTAATATCAAAGAACTTGAACTTGTTGTGAATAATTTAAAAAAAAGACAGAGAACAATATACTGAGGAGACAGGGTTTCAAAGAGGGCAAGACAGGTAGAGAATATTTGTCAGATAACAGGCCCTGATGAATGCTCTATTACTAATAAGAAACATAGATAAGAAATAAATTAATAAGAAATATATTAATATAGCTTATTTAAGTATGACCAGAATTTTTAAGCCCAACTTTGTGTGCACATTCCCACCTATGGCCAAGGTTCAGCTTTTTGTGTTTCAATACTGTTCAAACTTAATCATTTTAATGTTTCTTGTAGCACATGCACATTTTGCTTACTGTTTAAGCATTTTATTTGTTCTTTTGCTGTTGATATTTTTCCCCATGCCAATCTTCTGCTGAACCCAGTGGTGGGGAAAGCCCTTAAATGCATAATGAATAGTCAGTGAGGGACAATCTTATTTTTGCAACAGTTATTAAAAACTTAACATTTAGTTTCAATTCAGAAGGTGTTTAGGATTAGCTGATGTAATATTTCAAACATGAACTTGCCTTTAAATCTGAAACACAGGTCTATAGGGCTACAGGAACATTGGCAGTCATCTGTATTTTTCTAGTGTGGGGGCTTTTAAGCCAAAACTTGGTGCTTTTAGTGGCCACAAGCTGAAGGCCTGGCAAGTCAGGGTGTGTAAGAATGTAGGTATGGCACAGCAGGCCACTCCAAAAATCCACCAGAATGCAGGAACATCTACTAAATCCAAAATCTCACCCCCCCCCCCCCCCCCCCCCTTCATTGTCCATCTCCAGCTAGATGACCCACAAACAAAACACCAGAATGCAGGGGGACAAGTGAATATCAAACTGAATACAAAATTCCCACTTACTGCGTGGTGTGCAGAAAAATTTTGCCGTCGAAACCCCCCCCCCCAAAAAAAAAAAAAATCTCACTCCAAGGAATTTTGAAAAGTTGGCAGCCCTGCACTGGTCACTGACATTTGTATTGTGTTGCTGGCGCAAATGCACTGACAACATTCTGGTGAGATTGTATGACATTACATCATGTACGACGCATACAAGTTTGGTATTTTTAGCCGTTCTGCTGCTCATATTGGAACAGTTGCTCTAATCTACAACTATCAACCTTCTGTGGCAGAGCTGATCCTGTCTCCTGACAGTGAACTCTAGTTTTCTGAAATTAATTAGACTCTGTCCTTTTGCTAACATTAGCTAACTGCATCTCTAGTTCATTGAAAGCCAAGTTAACACTTGTAGTGAGTGTTTTTGTTGAATGTTAAATGTATTTGACAGCAAGATGGTAGTCAGAACAAGAGACTATCAGTTGATGTGGAGGAATGAAGAGCTATGCAAGCTGTTTCCTTGATTCTACTGCCGTTCACAGTTTTTCTATAACATTTCTTATGAACAGTGTGATTCCATTTAGCATTTTTTTACTGCACTGTTGCTGTAGTAGGGGCGGCACGGTGGTGTAGTGGTTAGCGCTGTCGCCTCACAGCAAGAAGGTCCGGGTTCGAGCCCCGTGGCTGACAAGGGCCTTTCTGTGTGGAGTGTGCATGTTCTCCCCGTGTCCGCGTGGGTTTCCTCCGGGTGCTCCGGTTTCCCCCACAGTCCAAAGACATGCAGGTTAGGTTAACTGGTGACTCTAAATTGACCGTAGGTGTGAATGTGAGAATGAATGGTTGTCTGTGTCTATGCGTCAGCCCTGTGATGACCTGGCGACTTGTCCAGGGTGTACCCCGCCTTTCGCCCGTAGTCAGCTGGGATAGAACAGGATAAAGTGGCTAGAGATAATGAGATGAGATGAGAATGTTGCTGTAGTAACTTCACAGGGTTACATGTAAAGTTACCCTGCAAAGGCTAATTCTGACGCAAAAAGCCCATAAATGTGAAAAGGGCCCATGAGTTATCTCATAGCTGCAGATTATGATATACAGTCAAGTCCATAAATGACACAATTTTTGTAATTTTGCCTATGTACCGCCACAGATGATATGATCAAAGTGTAGACTTTCAGCTTTAATTCAAGACATTTAACAAAAATACTGCATTAACTGTTCAGGAATTACAGCCATTTTTTACATAGCCCCTCCATTTTCACAGGCTCAAAAGTAATTGGACAATTGAGTGGTAAGCAGTCTCATACCAAATTAAGGAGATAGAAGGTCTGAGTTGATTTTAATTGTTGAATTTGCATTTGGCAGCTGTTCATGGGAACTCTCAATAAGCAATCCTAAGAGGTGTCAATACAAGTGAAAGTCATCATTATACTGAAAAAACAACAACCAGATCTATCAGAGATAGTAGAACCTTTAGGAGTGGCCAAATCAACAATCTGATACATTTTTAAAAAGAAGGGGTGCACTAGCCAGCTCAGCAACACCAAAAGATCTGAAAGACAACTAAAGTGGATGATCGTAGAATTCTTTCGTTGGTGAACAAAACCGTCTTCACAACATCTTGCCAAGTCTCGAGGAGGTAGGCCTATCAATGTCAAAGTCTACAGTCAAGCGATGCCTTTGTGAATGTTAATACAGATGGTTTACCTCGAAAACAGAAAAGCCAGATTAGATTTTGCTAGAACAGTTCTGGAACAAGATTCTTTGGACAAATGAAATGAAGATTAACTTGTACCAGAATGATGTGAAAAGTATGGAGAAGGAAAGGAAAGTCTCATGATCCAAAGCACACCACATCATCTGTCAAACATGGTGGACACAGGCATGTACGGCTGCCAATGGAACTGGGTCACTGGTGTTTATTGATGATGTGACTGCTGATAGAAGCAGCAGGATGAATTCTGAAGTGTATAGAGCTTTACTTTCTGCTCAGATTCAGTCAAACCTGATAGGACAGCACTTCACCATACAACTGGATAATGACCCAAAACATAGCATGAAAGAAATCCAAGAGCTTCTTAAGGCAAGTAAAGAGAATGTTCTTAAACAGCCGAGTCAGTCACCTAATCTCAACCCAATTGAGCATGCTTTCACTTACTGAACACAAAATAAAGGCAGAAAGACCCACAAACAAGCAGCAACTGAATACAGCAGGAGTAAAAGCCTGGCAAAGCATCTCAAGGGAGGAAACTCAGAATTTGGCAATGTCCATGGGTTCCAAACTTCAGGCGTTCATTGACTGCAAAGGATTTGCATCTGAGTATTAAAAATGATGCTTATATTTATAATTATGCTAGTTACTTTTGAGCCAGTGAAAACGGAGGGACGATGTAAAAAAAATGGCTGTAATTCCTAAACGGTTAATGTTAATTTTTTTTGTTAAAATCTTTGAATTAAAGCTGAAAGTCTACACTTTAATCACATCTTGATCTCATCATGTTTAATCCACTGTGGTGGTGTACAGAGGCAAAAGAACAAAAACCAGAAGTGTCCAAATACTTATGGACAAGACTGTATTTGTCTTGTTTTAGTCTATTTAAATGGCACTTTTTTGGGGCCACTCACTGATTTTTCTGGGCTAGTATTATAGCATCATCATTTTGTACATGAACAATGTTAGGTACAGTGCTTGAAAAAGTATTCATACCCCTTGAACTTTTTCACATTTTTCCACCTTACAACCACGAACTTAAAAGTTTTTTATTGAGATTTTATGTGATAGACCAACACAGAGTAGCGCATAATTGTGAAGTGAAACGAAAATGATAAATGGTCTTCAAAATTTTAAACAAATAAAAATCTGAAAAATGTGGTGTGCATTAGTATTCAGCCCCCTGTACTCTGATACCTCTAAATACAATTCAGTGCAATCAATTGCCTTCAGAAGTCATCTAATTAGTTAATAGAGTCCTACTGTGTGTACAATTTACTCTCAGCATAAATACACTTGTTCTGTGAAGGCCTCAGTGGTTTGTTAGAGAACACTGAAGAACAAACAGCATCATGAAGACCAAAGAAATCACCAGACAGGTCAGGGATAAAGTTCTGGAGAAGTTTAAAGCAGGGTTAGGTTATAAAAAAAATATCCCAAGCTCTGAACATCTCAAGAAGCACTGTTCAATCCATCATTCAAAAATGGAAAAAGTATGGCACAACTGCAAACCTACCAAGACATGGCCGTCCACCTAAACTGGCAGAGCAAGCAATGAGAGCACTGGTCAGAGAAGCAGCCAAGAGGCCCATGATCACTCTGGAGGAGCTGCAGAAATTCACAGCTCAGGTGGGAGAATCTGTGCACAGGACAACTATAAGTTGTACACTCCACAAATCTGGCCTTTTTGGAAGAGTGACAAGAAGAAAGCCATTGTTGAAAGACAGGCATAAGTCGTCCTGTTTGCAGTTTGCCAGAAGCCATGTAGGGGACACAGCAAACATGTGGAAGAAGGTGCTTTGGTCAGATGAGACCAAAGTTGAACTTTTTGGCCTAAATGCAAAGCGCTATGTGTGGCAGAAAACTAACACTGCTCATCACCCTGCACACACCATCCCCACTGTGAAACATGGTGGTAGCAGCATCATGCTATGGGGATGCTTTTCTTCAGCAGGGACAGGGAAGCTGGTCAGAGTTGATGGGAAGATGGATGGAGCTAAATACAGGGCAATCCTGGAAGAAAACCTGTTGGAGGCTGCAAAAGACTTGAGACTGGGAAGGAGAGTCACCTTCCAGCAAGACAATGACCCTAAACATGCAGCCAGAGCTACAATGGAATGGTTTAGATCAAAGAATATTCATGTGTTAGAATGGCCCAATCAAAGTCCAGACCTAAATCCCATTGAGCATCTGTGGCAAGACTTGAAAATTGCTGTTCACAGACGCTCTCCATCCAATCTGGCTGAGCTTGAGCTATTTTGCAAAGAAGAATGGGCAAAAATTTCAGTGTCTAGATATGCAAAGCCGGTAGAGACATACCACAAAAGACTTGCAGCTGTAAATGCAGCAAAAGGTGGCTCTACAAAGTATTGACGCAGGGGGGCTGAATACTAATGCACATCACATTTTTCAGACTTTTATTTGTTTAAAATTTTGAAGACCATTTATCATTTTCGTTTCACATCACAATTATGTGCTACTCTGTGTTGGTCTATCACATAACATCTCAATAAAAAACGTTTAAGTTCGTGGTTGTAAGGTAGAAAAATGTGAAAAAGTTCAAGGGGTACGAATACTTTTTCAAGGCACTGTAGCTAGAAAAAAGCAAGTAGTTTAGTAATATTGTGTTCTTTGTGTTTCAGCTGAAAATAATTGATGGAAGCTGTATTTAAGTGCTAACTCCAATAAGACTGCAGTGTGCCCATGCCAAAATAGTAGAGTGGGTGCAAATGCCATTATTTGAGTCTACATGAAATACTTATTGTTTAGTGCCAATGCAGCTTTTAAGCAGGTGTAGAAAACACTACTGGCTATAACAAAACTACCAGATTACTGGGTGCTTACAAAATATTAAAACTAGGGTAAGTAATTTTGGAGAAAACAGCAAGCGTAAGCTAGATTTTGAAAGCGTCCAACCAAAAATTCCCACCCCCTCCTTTCAGCCTTCCCTCCAACGCCACGCCTCCAAAACACATGAATGTGCATTGCCTGACTACTGGAGGATGAGTCCATGAGAGAGAGCACTGGGGAGAGGAGTGTAGCCCATCATTGTCATATCCGACTCTCTCAGGTGTTTCACATGTAACAGAACATTTAAACATTATCATAATGAATGTAAACTACAAACATGGATATTGTTAGTACTCACAGCTGTTGACTAGCTCACTAACTTTAGCAATATGTCTGCAGTCTGTCCGTCGAGCCTTGTGGAAGACTCTGGTCACACGTAATGAGTGCACGGGCAGAATGCATGCAGGTACAGTAGGTAGGCAATCCAGTCATTTCACTCAGACCAATTGGAATAACTGGACAGGCTTTTTACAGCCCTGTGACTGCCACAGAGGACTTATTTTTTTTTAATCCCCCACTGGCCTAAAGGCCTGAGGGGGGTCGGGTCGTCTGTCTGTCCGACCAACCGAAATCAACTTCTCTCACAATTTTTTGGAGGAATTTCACGAAACTTGACTGGATTCTTTGTTATGTTGGCAGTATGCATACTGTAATTTCGTTAAATTCGGTCACATTTTACCAGAGTTACAGCCCTTGATTAACAAAATTATAATTTGACAATTTTATGAGTGTGTTTTCTTTCTGAAATCAACTCCTTTAACAATTTTTAGAGGAATTTCATGAAACCTGGTAAAAGGCATTGTTGTACGTTGGTAATACGCATATTGTAATTGCGCTAAATTCGGTCACATTTTACCAGAGTTACAGCCCTTGGTTAATAAAATTATACTTTGATAATTTCATGAGAGTGTATTTTCCTTCTGAAATCAACTCCTCTCACAATTTTTGGATGAATTTCTCGAAGCTTGGCAAAAGACCTTGTTATATGATGGTAATATGCATATTGCGATTTAATTTGTGAAAATTTTACCAGAGTTTTGCCCCTTGATTAAATAACTTGTACTTTGACAATTTCATGAGGGTGTACGTTCTTCTGAAATCAACTCCTCTCACAGTTTGTGGAGGAATTTCACCAAACTTGGCAGAAGGCTTTGTTATATGACAGTTATATGCATATTGAAATTTCGTTTAATTTGGGCAAATTTTACCAGAGTTCTGCCCTTGATGATTAACAAACTTGTACTTTGGCAATTTCATCAAGGTGTGCTTGCTTTCTGAAATCAACTTCCCTCACAATTTTTATCCCCCGCTGGCCGAAAGGCCCGAAAGCGGATTATGTCATGGCAATGTCCATCTGTTCGTCCATCCCGGGAAGGGTACTCACCTTCTGAAATCAACTCCTCACAATTTTTGAAGGAATTTCACAAAACTTGACAGGATTCTTTGTTATATGTTGGTAATACGCATATTGCAATTTCATTCAATTCAGTTGCATTTTACCAGAGTTATGGCATAGTTGCCAGCGGGGAATATTGTGCTCTCAGAACATTCTTGTTTTTGTCAGTGCATTTGATTTATTTATTGCTGTCCAGATGTAAAGAGAATTTCAAGAACTATAACAAAAAAAATGCTTCTAAATTAAATTACTTACACTAGCTTTTATATTGAGAGTATGCACATGAAAATACTTTATTTAGAAAGGCAACATGCATGTACATCTTGCCCAGGGGCCCATCATGACAAAATTTTCTGCTACTGCTTTAAGGCTATCAAGCTATTCATGATCTGCAACCACAGAACTAGTTAATTCCATGTCCCTATTGCCCCAGAACACAGATGGATTTTGTGGTTTGCTTTTCGAAGACAGGTACTCCCATTTAGAGTCCCACTCCTTAGCCTCTCCATTGTGCCACAAGGGTTCCTGAGATGTATACAGATAGGGCCGTGTCTGGCTCCAACATGCCCTACCTGGGAGCTGGCTGTCCGAGTTGCATCCACTCTCCTAGAACACAGTTTGGCTCATGGTCTCATGATGAACTGACAAAAGAGCTCAGGATCACTGAAATGGCCACATCAGTAGTTCCCCTGGAGCTCCAAATATCACAGACAGAGACTTCTCCTTGTCTCAGAAAGAGGGACATAAGCTCCTGCTCAGGTAAAATTGCAGGATTTTCTCACAAAAGCCTCACTGAGAACAACTCACTTGGTGGAGTCTTCATCCACCAAGTTGGAATCTTCATCCACCAAGTTGGAATGAACTTTAAACCAAATTATCAGCGTTTTATTTCTTCTTGACAGGTTAGGCTTGTCTTGGTAGGCCTACAAATTTAATTGTATTTTACTCACAATTTTTGGCATCCTCAGAGCATTAAACATAACCAGTTATGAGGTTTGTGTGCGCTAAGGTAGAGTTAGGGAGTTAGCTAATTTGTTTCCATTATGTATTTGCATTTATTGGCTGTTGTGCAAAAGAAAAGCTTTTTTTATTTAAAATATAACAGTGAATAACTGTGATTTTCATATATTGACAAAAATATTTGCAATTTGTCAATCATTTTACCCATTATTATGCAACCCTCTTTCCTTGCGTACAATCAAGCCCGATTTTGACATTCCAACTGATAGACACTTTTCAATTTAGAAAGAATAAAGTACATTAAAATGATAGAAGTTTCAGTGCAAACACTGGGGGGGGGGCACACGACTTTGCTGACTAAGCTCTTCTGTGAGCAAGGGGAAATAAACTAATAAACCCATACACACTTGTGCACCTTGAGGTCATGTCTTGAGTACACATTTCATCCAGAAGATCACTGGATTAAAAACAAAATAAACCAAAGAAACCAACCCAGTGACGTTTTGTGTTCAGTTTCTGAAATGAGAACAGATACTCAGTCTTCATTACTCATGTTTCTTAGTCTTTCAGTGCGTTATCCACTTTATGTATGCTTCTTTCTGTGGCATCGGTCCTCATCCTGCATTGGCTTGTTCTCATCTCTCGGCCTCCATGGGCTGCTCAGAGGTTACCTGCTGGCTAACAGTGGTGTGAGAAGGAAGCTGAGCAGTTGACCAAAGCCCCTGCTGGCTGGAGGGTGAGGTGGGGTCCACAGCCCAGTTAATGTAGGGAGGAGGAGAGGTAGCCATAGAGGGAATAGGACTGGCACCGATGCTCTCTGAGGCTCGAAGATGGGAAAACATGGCCAGAACGTCTGGGAAGTTGGGGGGTGTTGCTGGGGTGTTGGCAGGTGTGCACATCTAGTGGAATTAGAAGGAGACATAGAATTAGAAATGGAATTAGAAATGGAATTAGAATCGTCACATATTGTTTTGTATGGGGAAATATTGCTCCTCATTTATCTTTGAGTAAAGTTGTATCTAAATGTTTGAAGAAACCAAACAGAACTAAAATTTCCCATCGGATTTAAAAATCTCCGGAAACACTTTTTTTTCTTTTACTTGGGTGTGTTGACTACCTGTCTAGTGTAAAGCGTGTTCCTGACACAACTCATTTGCATGTGGTGACATCCACAAAAGTTCAAGAAAACACCCAGCTGGGAGCTGTGTTTAATCAGCAGCATATTTTTTTTGCCATAATTGAATGATTCGCTTCATTTATCTTAATTTATGGGTTTGTTTTGGCTTTCTTTTTTTTATATGTACAACTAATGGAAATAATATAAAAACAACGGCTTTCCACAAAATATCCTTGATGGTGTTCCTAGTCCCTGACCTAGCGAATTAGCATGAGGATGTGTTTTTGATAGAGACTCCAAAGCTCTTCCATAAGTCACTCTAGAGAAGCACTTCTGCTAAACAGATATACGGATATAAAAGTGCAGTAATCTATTCAATTTATATAATTTGAGGTCAAGAAGTCAGGTCAAGGACTACATTATTTAGTCTTTATGTGTAAATTTACACATGCTCACGAGCACAAGTAGGATATAAACATTTTACAGAACTTACAGTATTTTCATGAATACAAAACTACTTGTGGAAATGCTCGCAAGAAAGGGTTACGCATAAATCCGTTTTCATCTAGGTTGATAAATGAGGCCCAATATTACACATACTGTATATGCCTGGTATATGTAACAGTTATTCCACAAAATCAAGTCATATATGAGCTGATAACCGATGAGGCACATAGCATCAAGTTTACTGTAAGCCACACACAACAAGATTGAGTGGAATAACTGTTTTATTCTATCCACATTCACTGTATTTTGAGAAATAAAGCATTTTTATTTTTCGCAAATTCAATAAATAAAAACTTTATACAAAATGTCTGACAAAATAATTTCCGCTTAGAATGTAAACAAACTGACGAAATGACAGTAGCAATTTGTGGAAAATGCTATAATAATTCTTGAAAAATGAAAAAATATGTTCTTGCCATCAAATACTTTCATTCCATATTTTGTTGCTTTTTGTTGGGAGGGGGGTGTTGTTCTTTAGGGTTTTTTGGCGGTTGGCAAACCAACTTAAAGGTGTATTACTGCCACTAACTGGGCTAGAGTGTGGAACAGGAGATATTGGGGGTGGGGCTATAATCTTTTAGCTATTTCTGTTTCTTTTAAACACTTGATAATTTTTGGGATTTTGTTTTCAAGTAGAGTTTTTATTTTGTCCTTGGTTGGTTCAACAACACGCACCGCCATTTTGTTTTTCTCGACTTACGGCATATGAGCTGATATCCTAGTAGTAGAGTCGCTAATCAGAGCGTGTGATTGCTCATATCCAGTGAATGTGGATAGACTAATGATATATCTACTCAAAACTAGAATGTTTTACAAGTATGGTATTTTACTTTTCAGACACTCTCGAAGACAAAAAAGGTGATTTATACGCATTACATGCAAGACATTAGCAACCTGATTTGCAAAGAGGGACAAACTAAAAACACACAGTAGAGACCCACAGGGCAAAGTGCAAGAGCCTATGATGAGGTAAAACAAGCGTGATGTATGAAGTACCGTATAGCCATTCACAAATTCTTTTGAATAAAATAATAACATTATTAAAAAAAAGTAAGCAGAAACACAAAATGTGTTAACTGCATTGTTGACGATGGCATCTGGAAGACCACTTAGCGAACACCCCCACTTTCAAACAGGGCCTCTCTAGCAGGCTCGATCTCTGTGCTATTTGAGACCACGACTTCTCTCTGCCTTCCGCTCTGGAGTCACGCGGATCATTCTTTCAACAGATCTCAGAAAGCGTCTGCTAGACTTGTTTCCCATGCTTGGTCAAGGCAGGGAAAACCCCAAAGTGATTTATCACAGCTCCGTTCTGAGACACAGTACACAGAGCTGGTCAGGATCTGTTCCCCAAATATTCTCACAACGTACTTGGGAAAGAAAAACAACAACATGCACGTGCCGATCAGTCAAATCAACCACAAATCTGACTCGACTGTTGAGAAGATGAGTGTGGAACGCTGAGCCAAAAGCACAGAACAGGAAGTCAACTTAGAAAGTTAATCATTTAAATATGATTTATCTACGGTACATGGCAAGCTACACTGACGACTTATTCTATACTGTTTATGTAAGAGATAAACATACTGTACTGTATTTCCTAGGCTTTAAGTGGATAAATGATGGACGACCCATGTAGTCGTGTTGGGAAAAAGTACACTTTAGTGTTGTGCTTGGTTTGGTTTGGTTTTGTGAAGCTGGTGAACAGAACAATCAGAAGCAACATGTTCTCTCATTTTCCTGGAGTCACCCTCTTCTTCCTCTCCCCACACACACACACACTTGATACATGTTTATATATTTATAATAATAATAATAATAATAATAATAATAATAATAATAGAGACACTAAGGCAGAAGTAGAGTGCTCCAGGAGAACAAGCCTCTGTCCTGTGAAAGTGTTTATGTTTGACTCGTGGAGTCTCACAACATGGCGGAAGTCACCAAAACAAACCCAGAAGAAATGTCTTTCTTTTTTGTTTAATCAACTCATAAACTCACCATTTGATGGCTGTACGGAATATTTGCTTCCTGAAAAAAGGAGCTAAGGGCAGTCTAGAAGACAAAACAAAGAAAAGAGGTTTAATAACTGATAAAAACGACAAGAATGACATGAACATGTTTGCTCTCTGGTCAGAGTCGTGATTACATCCACAGGACTCAACACTTTCACTTGGGTACTTTCACCATTTATTCTAAAACTACAGCCTCGGCATTAAAGCTCAGCTTTCACATACGGCAAGAAAACAAAATCGACCAAAGTTTCCAGACATAAAATACAGACTCGGTTTCTGAAATCTGCTGGAACAATTTGGCTCCAACTATCACCTTCCCAACACCAGTGTCATTAGTAAACAAACTGCTCCCAGACCTCAAACTGCCAGTGAGCCGCCTGGAGGAGCTGCTCCGCCTGATCCGCCGCACAGCCGGCGGTCAACACAAACTGGTTGATCATAACCTGGTGCTTTAGTTCGTCCATGCTACTCAACTAGTTTATTTCTGTATGTCACCGTTCCTGCCTACACTCCTTCAAACTCGACGAACTCAGTCATGCCCTTCTGCAGGGTTGCCAGGTGTGTCGAAAATATCCATCAGTGGACTCAGAGTTCGAATTACGTGGGAGCCAATGGGAGCTGAGCACCCATTCCCTCAGGCTCCCATGAAAGAAGCAAACTTAATTTTCTGTGGAAGTCTCTCAAATACGTCATATATCACCATAATAATGCTGCATTCATGCGCTATGGGAAGATGATATTTTCCAGTTGGGAAGTGGTATTTACCAGTGTGTTGTGTTCACATGCTTTTGTTGTTGTTGACAAATTAAAGATGGTGGACCAGATTCAAGTTAGCAATAGTTAGTTAGCTATCGTTAGCAATAGCGTGTGCTCTGGATAGGTAAAAACAAACCATAACAACACATTTTTAAAGGAAACGGATTTCTAACGTATTATATTACACTTGTTAATGACGCAACATTGCATAGACACAAAAAACTACCCACTAGTAAAAAAAACTTTAGTAGCGTACAATGCTTAACATTCAAGTGTCTTGTACCGCTCGCCGCCATGTTGAAAAGGTTAAAGTTCATCTCATCTCGGCAACTCGTGTATCAAAATTTTCTACGAGTTGCCCAGTGGAAAATACCACAAGAGGGGGCGTTCATGTGTGCTTCCCATGTCGGCGTTTGGTATTTACCATAATTCCCATAGCACATGAACGCATCATGAGCTTGAATAGCCTATATCACCATATAAATATAAATAAAACTAGTTTCATTTCCGATCACCATGCAGCCATAACTTTGTATTGAACGTGTTATTAAACCGCAACATGTACGGCTGTACTTCACCACTGCACCATTATGCGCGCAAACTGAAATTTGCAGCCTGCGAAATCGAATGTGAAGTTAAGTCCGAAGAAGACTTGTCCTCTATCTCACAACGATCTTCCTTTGTTTAACAATATCTCATCTCATCTCATCTCATTATCTCTCTACAGGGTCGCAGGCAAGCTGGAGCCTATCCCAGCTGACTACGGGCGAAAGGCGGGGTACACCCTGGACAAGTCGCCAGGTCATCACAGGGCTGACACATAGACACAGACAGCCATTCACACCTACGGTCAATTTGGAGTCACCAGTTAACCTAACCTGCATGTCTTTGGACTGTGGGGGAAACCGGAGCACCCGGAGGAAACCCACGCGGACACGGGGAGAACATGCAAACTCCACACAGAAGGGCCCTCGCCGGCCCCGGGGCTCGAACCCAGGACCTTCTTGCTGTGAGGCGACAGCGCTAACCACTACACCACCGTGCCGCCCCATATATATATATATATATATATATATATATATGCTGTGCACTGCAGTGCGCAAAAGTGCGCTGGTCCAGGAGAGCGAGTATGCATTGCTTTTTTTTTTTTAAATAGAGACCCCCATAGGGTCAAATTTATAATTCGAACCCTGAGTGGACTTTAAAACAAAACAAAACATAGTCCAGTCGTTAATAATACAACCCCGAGTCCAAAAAAGTTGGGACAAAGTACAAATTGTAAATAAAAACGGAATGCAATAATTTACAAATCTCAAAAACTGATATTGTATTCACAATAGAACACAGACAAATGTCGAAAGTGAGAAATTTTGAAATTTCATGACAGCAACACATCAATTGGCAATAGGTCATTAACATGACTGGGTATAAAAAGAGCATCCTGGAGTGGCAGCGGCTCTCAGAAGTAAAGATGGGAAGAGGATCACCAATCCCCCTAATTCTGCGCCGACAAATAGTGGAGCAATATCAGAAAGGAGTTTGACAGTGTAAAGTTGCAAAGAGTTTGAACACATCATCAAATCAAATCAAGTTTATTTGTATAGCGCTTTTAACAATAAACATTGTCGCAAAGCAGCTTTACAGAATTTGAACGACTTAAAACATGAGCTAATTTTATCCCTAATCTATCCCCAATGAGCAAGGCTGTGGCGACGGTGGCAAGGAAAAACTCCCTCAGACGACATGAGGAAGAAACCTCGAGAGGAACCAGACTCAAAAGGGAACCCATCCTCATTTGGGCAACAACAGACAGCCTGACTATAATATTAACAGTTTTAACAGGTATAACCCTCAACTGTCCTCATGGGGCCGTCCTTCACAGGAGCGGTGCGATAAAACTCCGACCAGACACAGGGCACCAGGATGGATCAAGCAGGTCCAAGGGGCAGAAGAGGCCAGCATCTCAATCCCAGGATCAACATGTAACTCAGAGGGACAGATTGGGGGGGGGGAGAGAGAGAGAAAGAAAACACGTTGTTAGGTATGCCCTAAAAATGACAAGTATTAAATCTGTGTGGTAGGCTCGCAGAGACGAGAGTCTTTACATCAGGCATAACACACAACAATGGCATGTTAATATGGTAAAAAATATCATGACCTGCTCTGGCTGGATGCTTGATTGGGTGATGGGAGCACACTCCTCAGCAATGATGAGGTGCAGATGGAAATCTTTATGGAAATCAAGGACGCCGTGTCATTCGGACTAAAGAGGAGAAGGACGACCCGAGTTGTTATCAACGCTCAGTTCAGAAGCTTGCATCTCTGATGGTATGGGGTTGCATTAGTACATGTGGCATGGGCAGCTTACACATCTGGAAAGACACCATCAATGCTGAAAGGTATATCCAGGTTCTAGAGCAAAATATGCTCCCATCCAGATGACGTCTCTTTCAGGGAAGACCTCATCATCTACAGTGCATAATATCATCAAAAGATTCAGAGAATCTGGAAGAATCTCTGTGCGTAAGGGTCAAGGCCGGAAAACCATACTGGGTGCCCGTGATCTTCGGGCCCTTAGACGGCACTGCATCACATACAGGCATGCTTCTGTATTGGAAATCACAAAATGGGCTCAGGAATATTTCAAGAGAACATTATCTGTGAACACAATTCACCGTGCCATCCGCCGTTGCCAGCTAAAACTCTATAGTTCAAAGAAGAAGCCGTATCTAAACATGATCCAGAAGCGCAGACGTCTTCTCTGGGCCAAGGCTCATTTAAAATGGACTGTGGCAAAGTGGAAAACTGTTCTGTGGTCAGACGAATCAAAATTTGAAGTTCTTTATGGAAATCAACGCTCAGTTCAGAAGCTTGCATCTCTGATGGTATGGGGTTGCATTAGTGCGTGTGGCATGGGCAGCTTATACATCTGGAAAGACACCATCAATGCTGAAAGGTATATCCAGGTTCTAGAGCAAAATATGCTCCCATCCAGATGACGTCTCTTTCAGGGAAGACCTTACATTTTCCAGCATGACAATGCCAAACCACATACTGCATCAATTACAGCATCATGGCTGCGTAGAAGAAGGGTCCGGGTACTGAACTGGCCAGCCTGCAGTCCAGATCTTTCACCCATAGAAAACATTTGGCACATCATAAAACGGAAGATACGACAAAAAAAGACCTAAGACAGTTGAGCAACTAGAATCCTACATTAGACAAGAATGGGTTAACATTCCTATCCCTAAACTTGAGCAACTTGTCTCCTCAGTCCCCAGACGTTTACAGACTGTTGTAAAGAGAAAAGGGGATGCCTCACAGTGGTAAACATGGCCTTGTCCCAACTTTTTTGAGATGTGTTGTTGTCATTAAATTTAAAATCACCTAATTTTTCTCTTTAAATGATACATTTTCTCAGTTTAAACATTTGATATGTCATCTATGTTCTATTCTGAATAAAATATGGAATTTTGAAACTTCCACATCATTGCGTTCCGTTTTTATTTACAATTTGTACTTTGTCCCAACTTTTTTGGAATCGGAGTTGTACAGTACAAAGGACTAACAGCTTTAAAACTTATCCAAAAATTATTATGATTACTTTTAGTATTATTAGTAGTCGTACTCGGGGCGGTACGGTGGTGTAGTGGTTAGCACTGTCGCCTCACAGCAAGAAGGTTCTGGGTTCGAGCCGAGTGGCTGGCGAGGGCCTTTCTGTGCAGAGTTTGCATGTTCTCTCCATGGCTGTAGCCAGCTATGAGGCCACCAAGGTCCAGACCTTGGTCATTTTTAAGAGCTGAAAATATCTCTAGGCGCTTTATCCTGTTCTGCAGGGTCACAGGCAAGCTGGAGCCTATCCCAGCTGACTACGGGCGAAAGGTGGGGTACACCCTGGACAAGTCGCCCGGTCATCACAGGGCTGACACATAGACACAGACAACCATTCACACTCACATTCACACCTACGGTCAATTTAGAGTCACCAGTTAACCTAACCTGCATGTCTTTGGACTGTGGGGGAAACCGGAGCACCCGGAGGAAACCCACGCGGACACGGGGAGAACATGCAAACTCCGCACAGAAAGGCCCTCGCCGGCCACGGGGCTCGAACCCGGACCTTCTTGCTGTGAGGCGACAGCGCTAACCACTACACCACCGTGCTGCCCGCTAAATATTCAACTGGATAAAAAAATAAAGAATAACATTAAAATGTCTCCGTAAAAAGTGCTTTGTTAATTATGTTAAACGTTGATTCTGTCTTCTGTGTCTGTTTTGTGCGCGCGGCTCTGAGACCAAGAACACAAAAGCGAATGAGCGCGCGACTCAGGGAAGGAACGTAGTGCAGTAGACACAGGTTTTTCATGGTAACCATCAGCGCCCTTTCATGAAGCTGTTAAATTTACATTTTCAAAGCAGCGCAGTTTTGTCCTCATTGCTTGGGCCAGATCAAACCATTAAACAAGCTTAAATTATTCTTACACTTGCCACATACATGATTTTTTTTTTTCAAAACTGATGGTATTCAGTTCAAACACCATTAAAAGTAATTTCAGGAATAGATCTCTTATGTGACGTGTAATTCATCCCTCTCATTTAAATATGGCGAAAATTTTTCAACATCACGGACCTCGGTGATTTTAAAATGCTGGCTACGGCGCTGGTTCTCTCCATGTCCACGTGGGTTTCCTCCGGGTGCTCCGGTTTCCCCCACAGTCCAAAGACATGCAGGTTAGGTTAATTGGTGGCTCTAAATTGACCGTAGGTGTGAATATGTGTGTGTGAATGGTGTGTGTCTTTATGTGTCAGCCCTGCGATGATCTGGCAATTTGTCCAAGGTGTACCCTGCCTCTCACCCATAGTCAGCTGGGGTAGGCGCCAGCTTGCCTGTAACCCTGTAGAACAGGTTAAGCGGCTACAGATAATGGATGGATGAATGGATGAAAGTGGTTAGCACTGTCGCCTCACAGCAAGAAGGTTCTGGGTTTGAACCCCATGGCCAATGGGGGCCTTTCTGTATGCAGTTTGCATGTTCTCCCTGTGTCTGCGTGGGTTTCCTCCGGGTGCTCGGGTTTCCCCCACAGTCCAAAGACATGCAGGTTAGGTTAATTGATGGCTCTAAATTGACCGTAGGTATGAATGTGTGTGTGAATGGTTGTGTGTTTTATGTGTCAGCCCTGTGATGATCTGACAACTTGTCCAGGGTGTACCCCGCCTCTCAGCCATCGTCAGCTGGGATAGGCTCCAACTTGCCTGCGACCCTGTAGAACAGGATAAGCGGCTAGAGATAATGGATGGATGGATGGAAGTGGTTAGCACTGTCGCCTCACAGCAAGGAAGTTCTGGGTTCGAGCCGAGCGGCCGGCGAGGGCCTTTCTGTGCGGAGTTTGCATGTTCTCTCCATGTCCGCGTGGGTTTTCTCCGGGTGCTCTGGTTTACCCCACAGTCCAAAGACATACAGATTAGGTAAAATACCCAGCCACTAGGGTTGTACAAGGCAGTGTATACTTAGTGCCGTCCTAAGCCTGGATACATAGAAGGCCCTGTGTAAGATTAGCGTGTACTAAACTGGTTATTAACCTTCTGAAAATAAAGTCTCATCTTTTCGACTGACAGGGAACAGGTTCCGTTCTGATTCACCAAATTATGAACTGTTCAGAGCGTTTTGACCAAAAATAAATTAGTTGGAACCTGAAAATTTGGTTCCCAGCTGGAACCAAAATATCGTTGGTTCACTCAAAAAAATAATTGTACCAAAAACGTTGACTTTAAATATTTCAATTACATGAAGTTTTTCCATGTAATTTTATTATGCAAGTTCAATGTAAGGGTCCCATTTAATTCAAAGTGTTTCTAAATGGATGGATCCATCCATCCATCCATCCATCCATCCATTTAATATCACGTATTTTAATGTGGTGTCACGTATTTTCTTATATTTGCCTTCTGGGTTTTTATATGCTGTTCCGTCCCATGTATAACAAGTGTTCCGTCCCTCAATACCATTTTTGTGACATTTATTTACATAATGTATAATCTTACCTTTTTTGTTCCAGTTTCACAGAGACATCCGTCACGTCCATCATTTTATTAATCGGTACTTACATTAGTTATCCCGCCTTTATAGATGAACCCGTCCCATCGGATATGATAAATGAAGTTAGAAGAAAAACAAAATATATTGTTTAGTTGTTTTACTGTCAAAACATATAACTTAACTACTATTTATTCATCTATTTTACAATTTCTTGCCTCTTCCCCTACCTCTACCTTTTCGTTTCTTCAGCTAACATTGTATACATTTCAAGTTCTTATCTTGTTTGATGGCGGCACGGTGGTGTAGTGGTTAGCGCTGTCACCTCACAGCAAGAAGGTCCTGGGTTCGAGCCCCGGGGCCGGCGAGGGCCTTTCTGTGCGGAGTTTGCATGTTCTCCCCGTGTCCGCGTGGGTTTCCTCCGGGTGCTCCGGTTTCCCCCACAGTCCAAAGACATGCAGGTTAGGTTAACTGGTGACTCTAAATTGACCGTAGGTGTGAATGTGAGTGTGAATGGTTGTCTGTGTCTATGTGTCAGCCCTGTGATGACCTGGCGACTTTCGCCCGTAGTCAGCTGGGATAGGCTCCAGCTTGCCTGCGACCCTGTAGAACAGGATAAAGCGGCTAGAGATAATGAGATGAGATGAGATCTTGTTTGATCTGGGCTTCTGTTTTATGACCCACATTTTCACAATCAGTGTGAAACCACATTTTATATTCATTGCACATAAAATACAAATCTAATTCTTCTGGTAACTTACAACTACAGTAAAGCCTTTCTACATGAATGGTTCTATAGCTATCAGTTTTCTCAACAAATTTATCCGCCACATGGGATTTCTTTGTGACGTCACGTCGAGGTATATTCTGTAATTGGAGTTCCGGGCATTTAGAGTTCCGGGGTTTTAGATCAATATTGATTAAGAATATTGTGACTATAACGTTCATACAATGTGACGGGATATAATAATACTCTATAATCAAAGAATACATGACAGTGATACGTGTGAGTACAAGATGTTAAGTATGAAACCCCTGAATATTTAGAAAACATAACGTTATTGTAATGTATCGTCCTGTTCCGGTTCATACTTTCCGTACCGGGTTATGGGAGACACCTCTTGAATAAAGAATATAGATATAAGAATGCGTAGACTAAGTTAAAGAGCTGTGATTGGGAACAGGGTAAAGAGGTGTGTATGAGGAAAGGACGGGTAACTTTTAATATGTAAATATAATTATTATTGTGCATGCAAAGCTGTCTACCTCAACCTTCACCTTAACCACTGGACAGTCATTTGAATAGTGACCCAAATGAAAATGACGGATCTGGCAACACAGCCCTACTGGCTGATGTAAAGTGTTTAGGTTTAAACGTGTGGTGTCCACAGCGCCCTCTGATGGACCAGGGCCTAAAGTAGGGCACTTCAACTAACATTATGGCCCTGCTCAGACTGTGTATTAACATTAATATTAACATTTGTGGCATTTGGCAGATCCAGAGTAACTTACAGAAGGGCTTTGGAATCTCTATCAATAAACACATCCTCATACCCTCATCCCTTATGGATTAAGAGTGCCATCAGAGGTTAGTACAGGATGGGGGGCACCACAAGATGATTTTAATTTAATTTAATTTAATTTAATTTTTTTGAAATAACAAAGTTGTCATCACAACTATATACAGTGTTCAGTACACAGTGTGATGAAATAACATAACATTGCATGACAGGACGTAAATAAAGTGAAGCATGTAGTGAGGGGCTACTGAGAACCAGTGGGGTAAGTAAATGGGGGGAAGTAGGGATAAGTACATCACATTACAATAAAGGCATTGCATTAAACACAAAGAGATGAGCTTTGACGCATGTCTTCTTTATACACTCAGCGATAGATGAAGGGTCCAATGGAGCTGTGCTAGAGGCTCAGCCCATGTTTACATTAGACCGTATCAACGGATCATCAGATTAACGTTTTTAAAACGATTAGTGTGCACACAGCAACACCAATACACGATTTGCGTGCACACAGCAACACCAATACACGATTTGCGTGCACACAGCAACACCAATACACGGATACGCTCGGCTCCGCAGGCATCCTGCGCTCCAAATCACTCCGCCCTGAACAGCGAGTGCCCTCTGGAGGGTGCGCACTCCGGCCCTGCGCAGCTCACACAGCGCGCGAGTGAAGCGCACAAGCTGTGATTCGGGACTGAGCCGCTGTGTGTGTGATCCCAGCGCATATCACTTACCACTTGCAAGTGGAAGGATGGCAAGCCTAAAGACAATCATAACTACACAATGGGCAGTATTTGCATCAGTATTTGCAGTATTGTCATACTTTTATACTCTTTAATGAAAGGTGATACAAGGCGGAAGTCCGCGCCGTTTTTCAGCAGTCACGTCACATGACCAACGCCAGCGAATCAGGAAGGTGGATGTCACAGTGACGTTGTCCAATGACGACGCCAGCTAGAGCTCAGCACAGCGTATCCGCGTATTCTCAATGTTTACACAGCACCGGAGCTGACACGATCTGGATTGAATACGTGGACGCTGGCGGATTCCCGTTTCCCGGCGTTTCCAGGCGGTTTAATGTAAACGGATAGTGCATCCGCGAAGAAAACGAGATAGATACGGTCTAATGTAAACTTGGCCTCAGAGGGAGTGTAGTGCTGTGGTGTGTTGATTTAAATGGGCACTGATCTGAATGACAAGAGACTGAACAAGCATCTGAGGGGCCTGTCTGAGGGATAGAAATGGCCAGATCCTCCTGACGCTGTAACAACATGTCACAATGTCATAACATTCATTTCAGGTGATCACAAGTGGACAAGTGAGACACAACGGCTGTTCACACCTGGTAATTTCATGTGCTTTGAATGCATTTCCACCGACCACTTGTGATCACATGCCATCAGTAGTATACATTATTTTTAAGTGCAACATCAATACTATTATTGCCAAATTTGTTGTAATAATTCCTAATAATTCAGTATTGTTTATTGATGAAGCAGTAATAAGTATGCCTTATGGGTTGCTGGTCACATTAAAAATATAATAGGGTGGCACGGTGGTGTAGTGGTTAGCACGGTCGCCTCACAGCAAGAAGGTTCCGGGTTCGAGCTCAGCGGCTGGCGTGGGCCTTTGTGTGGAGTTTGCATGTTCTCCCCATGTCTGCGTGGGTTTCCTCTGGGTGCTCTGGTTTCCCCCACAGTCCAAAGACATGCAGTTAGGTTAATGTGGGGCGGCCTTGGGCTGAACTGCCCTTGAGCAAGGTACTTAACCCCTGACTGCTCCCCGGGCGCCCTAGTGTGGCTGCCCACTGCTCTGGGTGTGTGTGTTCACTGCTTCAGATGGGTTAAATGCAGAAGATGAATTTCACTGTGCTTGAAGTGTGCATGTGACAAATAAAGGTTTCTTCTTCATAATGTTGTCACATACATCCCAGATCACCCTATTGATATGGTCCGAGTGATCAGTGGTTGGGTTTCCCAAAAGCCTCTTAACACTAAGTTATTCTTAACTAGAATAGAGAGGGTTCATTGTGCTGCTCGCTCTACCATTTAACGATGATCTTTGTGCTGTGATGCTTTTGGGAACACCCCCACCCCAATCTCAAGTGAAAAGCAATTCCATGGGTGAAAAGAACAGTATTGTTCCCCATTAATGACAGGCATTAATCATGACTCCTAGATCTTTGTTAGGACTAGGACTGTTTTGGCCTCTAGAGGCCGCTGTTATTTCCTTTTCATGTCGTGTTTATTTTGGCCTCTAGAGGCCGCCACTGTTCCTGTGTTTTGTGTTTGTGTTAATTGCCTAATTATCTTCACCTGTGTCCTTAATTAGTTTGTCTATTTATACCCCTGAGTTCAGTCCTCTTGTCACGGAGTCTTTGTGCTGTTATGTTTATCTCCAGTTTCCTTTGTACTGTGTTTTTGATCTTCTTAGCTTTTGAATTTTTGCACTTTGCTTTTCTTTTGGATTTACTCTTTGGTTTTTTTTGTCTTTTGTTTTGCCCTGTATATAGTGTATATAGTTTAAATAAACCATTTGATTCTTTTTCTACTTCCGCCTCACGCCTCTGCATTTGAGTCATCCCCCTGGTGGCCTAGTGGGGGTTTGCTGGATTATCACACCAACGAACCAGGTTCGAATCCCAGCAAAACCCTAACAGAAAGACTCCGTCATGACCGACTCAGCAGAGGCTGCTTCAACTGTCTACCCGGCCAACCTTCAGGGAATTATGGCAGCTTTGACACGCTTCGGAGCGACCATGGACGCTCATGGACGTACGCTCACCAGCCAACGTGAGGCCCTCGCTCGCCACGAGGAACTGCTTCAGCAAATTGGGAAAACCCTGGCACAGCTGACATCTCTGCCTGCATCTCCTGCTCCTGATCCAGTTCCTGCTCCTGATCCAGCTCCCACTCCTGCTCCAGTGCCTCCTGCAATGCTGCCTTCTTCACCTCGCGAACCCAGCCTTCCTGCACCACAGAGGTATGACGGCAAGCACAGTGAGTGCCGAGAGTTCCTTACCCAGTGTCAACTCACCTTTGAGCTTCAGCCTACCACCTACACTACGGATCGCCGCAAGATTGCCTTTGTGATCACCTTATTAGCTGGTAAGGCGCGAGCCTGGGCTACTGCTATCTGGCAAAGACAGGGACCTGAGTGCTTTGATTTCCAGCTGTTTTCTGAAGAGATGCTTCGGGTCTTCGATCAGGCAGACATCAGTACCGACGCAGCCCGAAAGCTCATGTCCATCCGGCAAGGAGGAAGCGTCGCAGATTACGCCATCTCGTTCCGAACACTCGCAGCAGTAAGTGGATGGAACGAGACTGCCCTGGTGTCAGCCTTCCACCATGGTCTGTCTGACCCCATCAAGGACGGTCTGGCCTCTATTGGATGCCCAAGTGACCTCGAAACCCTCATCTCACATGCTATTCGTCTGGACAACAGGATGAGAGAACGCCACCAAGCCTTGAGCCCCCCCAGCCTCCCTACCTCTACCTGGAGACCGTCTACCTCCTTCAGTGACTGTCCAGAACCCATGCAAGTGGGTCGTACTCGCCTCTCCGCATCTGAGAGGGAGCGCAGAAGGAGAGACAAGTGCTGCATCTACTGTGGCAATCCTGGTCACTTCCGAGCATCATGTCCCGAACTCTTGGGAAAAGGACCGCCCCGTCCAGCCGAGGGAGGGTTGTGACGGGGCCTACCCTCTCTCCCGGACTCCCTGGCCAAGGAATCTACATCCCGGTCTCCATCTCCTGGGGTGAGTCTGTCCACTCTTGTCAAGCTTTGATAGACTCAGGGGCGGCTGGGAACTTTATGGATATTCACTTCGCCCAAAGCATCAATATTCCGACTGCACCTCTTGAAGTCCCACTGTCTGTGTCTGCCCTCGATGGCCAAGCGTTAGGTGATGGAAGAGTCACCCAAGTTACTTCTCCAGTTTTCCTCCAGTCTCAAGGTCACAAGGAAGAAATATCCCTGCACCTGATTCCTTCACCTGAGTTCCCAGTTATTCTAGGCCTTCCTTGGCTTACTCGCCACAACCCTCGCATAGACTGGGTAACAAGCCAGGTTGTGGAATGGGGCCCTGCATGCCATGCCTCTTGTCTGCTCTCTAGCTCTCCTGTGTCTCCTGCCGAGCCCCCTGATCTCACCGAGTTATCTCAAGTTCCCACAGAGTACTGGGATCTCAAGGAGGTATTCAGCAAGAGCAGGGCCGCCGTTCTTCCTCCGCACCGGGCCTACGACTGTGCCATCGACTTGCTCCCTGGGACTACCCCTCCTCGTGGCAGACTGTTTTCACTCTCTCAGCCAGAACGCAAGGCCATGGAGGAATACCTCAAAGATGCCCTGGTCTCTGGGTTTATTCGACCCTCCACTTCACCTGCTGGAGCCGGCTTCTTCTTTGTCGGCAAGAAGGATGGGGGGCTCCGACCATGTATTGATTACAGGGGCCTGAATAAGATCACTGTGCGCAACCGATATCCCCTTCCGCTGATGTCCACAGCTTTCGACCTGCTCCAAGGCGCCACCGTCTTCACCAAGTTGGACCTACGGAACGCATACCACCTCATCCGTATCCGACAGGGAGACGAGTGGAAGACTGCCTTTAACACCCCGTCTGGGCACTACGAATACCAGGTGATGCCCTTCGGACTCACCAACGCACCAGCTGTTTTTCAGGCCCTAATCAATGACGTCTTAAGGGACATGATTAACCTATACGTTTTTGTCTACCTCGACGACATCCTTATCTTCTCCAAGACCGTGCAGGAGCACCGCCACCATGTCCGCCAGGTTCTCCAGAGGCTGCTACAGAACAATCTGTTCGCCAAGGCCCAGAAATGCGAATTTCATGTTCCCGAGGTCTCCTTTCTGGGATTTATTGTACGGACAGGCCAACTCCAAATGGACCCTGCCAAGACCCTGGCCGTCCAGGATTGGCCTACTCCCAAGTCCGTTAAGGAGGTTCAGCGGTTCTTAGGATTCGCTAACTTCTACCGCAAGTTCATCAGGAACTTCAGTTCTGTGGCAGCACCCATGTCAGACCTCACCAAAGGGACAGGTGGATCTTATGGCTGGTCTCCTCAGGCAGAAAAGGCGTTCAAAGACCTCAAGGACCGCTTCTGCACGGCACCCATTCTGGTTCTCCTGGACACCTCCCAACCATTCATCGTGGAGGTGGACGCCTCGGACAGTGGTGTCGGCGCGGTGCTCTCTCAACGTTCGGAAGGAAAGCTGCACCCCTGCGCTTACTTCTCCCACCGCCTGAGTCCTGCTGAGTCCCGGTACGATGTGGGGGATCGAGAACTGCTAGCGGTCAAACTGGCCCTTGAGGAGTGGAGGCACTGGCTGGAGGGAGCACAACATCCATTCCTGGTTTGGACTGACCACAAGAACCTGGAGTACCTCCAGCAAGCCAAGAGACTGAACCCTCGACAGGCTAGGTGGGCCCTGTTTTTCAGTCGGTTTGACTTCACCCTCTCATACCGCCCCGGCTCCAAGAACACCAAACCTGACGCACTGTCCAGACTGTTCTCTGCCACTAACAGGGAGAATGAAGTCGGGCCTATTATCCCTGTGTCCCGGATTGTGGCCCCTGTCCGCTGGGGTATTGAGGAGGCTGTCCGACGAGCCCAACGCCAGGACCCCGGTCCTGGGACGGGGCCACCAGGCCTCTTGTACGTCCCACATCAAGCCCGGGCCAAGGTTCTCCAGTGGGGTCACTCTTCCCCTCTCACCGCCCACCCGGGAGCTCGGAGGACCCTGGACTTCCTGAAAAGACGCTTCTGGTGGCCTAACATGGAGAAGGAAGTAAGGTCATTTGTCCTGTCCTGTGAGGTTTGCACCAGAACCAAGAACCCACGACAGCGTCCCCAGGGTCTCCTGCATCCTCTGACCATTCCCCGGCGTCCCTGGTCCCACGTGGCAGTCGACTTTATCACGGGTCTCCCTGAGTCACAAGGTAACACGGTCATTTTGGTCTTAGTTGACAGATTCTCCAAGGCCTGCCGCTTCATACCACTGTGCAAACTCCCCTCTGCTCTTGAAACTGCGAAACTTTTGTTTAATCATGTCTTCCGAGTCTTTGGTCTTCCACAGGACATCGTCTCAGACCGAGGGCCCCAGTTCTCCTCCCGAGTGTGGCACGGGTTCTGCAAGGTCATCGGAGCCACTGCCAGCCTCTCCTCTGGGTTTCACCCACAGTCCAATGGTCAGACAGAGAGGCTCAACCAGGACCTGGAAACCACCCTGCGAGGCCTGGCTATGGATAACCCGACATCGTGGAGCACCTGGCTGCCATGGGCGGAGTACGCCCACAGCACCCTGCAGTCATCGGCCACCAAGCTGTCGCCATTCCAGTGCCAATTCGGGTTCCAGCCACCTCTGTTCCCGGACCAGGAGGAGGACGCGGGGGTGCCCTCGGTCAACCAATATGTGAGACGGTGTCGCAAGACCTGGAGCATGGTCAGGAAGACCCTCATACAGACCTCCAGAACCAACCAGACTCAGGCCAACCGCCATAGGAGACCTGCACACGCTTTCCGCCCTGGGCAGCGTGTTTGGCTGTCCACTAAGGACCTTCCACTGCGGGTGGAGAACCGCAAGCTTGCTCCTCGCTACATTGGCCCCTTCAAGGTGGTGCGCAGGGTGAACCCTGTCTCCTACCGGCTCCAGTTGCCCCGGACTCTGAGGATCAACCCCACTTTCCATGTTTCCCTGTTACGGCCCGTACTGACGTCTACGTATGCCCCTGCCCCTAGGAACCCCCCACCCCCCCGCATCTTCCAGGGGCAGACTGTGTTCACTGTGAATCGCCTGCTTGACTCCCGCCGGGTCCGCGGCGGGTTGCAATATCTGGTGGACTGGGAGGGCTATGGTCCTGAGGAGCGCTGCTGGGTTCCTGCTCGGGATGTCCTTGATAAAGAACTATGTCGGGACTTCCATTCGGCCCATCCGGATCGCCCTGGGAACGTCAGGAGACGCTCCTAGAGGGGGGGGTCCTGTTAGGACTAGGACTGTTTTGGCCTCTAGAGGCCGCTGTTATTTCCTTTTCATGTCGTGTTTATTTTGGCCTCTAGAGGCCGCCACTGTTCCTGTGTTTTGTGTTTGTGTTAATTGCCTAATTATCTTCACCTGTGTCCTTAATTAGTTTGTCTATTTATACCCCTGAGTTCAGTCCTCTTGTCACGGAGTCTTTGTGCTGTTATGTTTATCTCCAGTTTCCTTTGTACTGTGTTTTTGATCTTCTTAGCTTTTGAATTTTTGCACTTTGCTTTTCTTTTGGATTTACTCTTTGGTTTTTTTTGTCTTTTGTTTTGCCCTGTATATAGTGTATATAGTTTAAATAAACCATTTGATTCTTTTTCTACTTCCGCCTCACGCCTCTGCATTTGAGTCATCCCCCTGGTGGCCTAGTGGGGGTTTGCTGGATTATCACACCAACGAACCAGGTTCGAATCCCAGCAAAACCCTAACAATCTTGCTGTGAGTATTTTGTCACATTAACATTTTCATGTTGTAGTAATTCTGAAAAGCTTGATGATTAACGTTTTAAAAATCAGTCAGCCAATAAGAAACTATCCTTTGGAGTGCAACTCCACCTAGAAAATGATGCCTTTATGCCCCCCCTTGGCATAACTTCCTTACACTGATGAAAGAGCAATGCAATAACGGGAAATCACATTCACTTCTGGCACAAGGGCAGCATTTAGTTAGTTCTTAAAAAGCAATCCCCTGCTGAAGGTTTTTCATTGAAGAAATCAAACCACATAAGAGCAATGCATAAAGGTTGTTTTTCAGTGTGGTCTGTTTTCTGCATGATATTAATGAAAAGAACATACACTATATGGCTCAAAGTTTATGAACACCTGACCATTAGATCTAACCCTAAATTAGCTCATGCTTAAAGTCCTTAAATTTCTGTAAAGCTGCTTTGTGACAATGTCTATTGTTAAAAGCGCTATAAAAAATAAACTTGACTTGACTTGACTAGACCCATATGTGGTTCTTCTCCAACCTTTTGCCACAAAATTGGACACAAAATTATAAAGGATGTCTTTGAATGCTGTAGTATTACAATTTCCCTTTACTGAAATTAAGGGACCTAATTAGTTCCTGATCTCACTAATGCTCTTGTAGCTGAATGAACACAAATCTCTGGAAGTGTATTTCTGCCACACCAGAAAAAAAAAAGAAAAAATCAGTATCACATAATAATATTGAAAAGTTTAGTGTTATAACAATATATTTTTCATGTTATGCCAATATATTTTCACATTATTATGGGAAACTGTGTGCTTAAGTCTGTGCTTGAGTGTACATGTGACAAATAAAGGCTTCTTGGCTTCTTCTTCTACTCATTGATCAGCTGTAGGAGCACAGACAGTTTCATGGTTACAAGCAAACTCCAGGGGGTCAGACTCATTCTTCCTTCTGTACAGTCCTATGTATTTGAAAATCCTTCTTAGAATGTGCAAACTTATCACAATGTCATCCACCACGTTCAATAACGGCAGAATCTCGCCATGTCTTGACCCAAGCATGAAACAGAACTTGATTAAATCATGTAAATGAGCCATATTACCCAGTTTATTCTCCGCACACCTCATTCAAACCATAGATTCAAACATTAGTTTAAAATTATCACGTTATAGCATGAAAAGTTTCATGTTTTAACTATATAAATGACCACATTATAACATGAAATGTTTCACGTAATATTTTTTTTCTTTTTTTCTGGTGTGGCATCAATACTCTTCCATACAAATCCCCACAGGATGGCATGGTGGTGTAGTGGTTAGCGCTGTCGCCTCACAGCAAGATGGTCCGGGTTCGAGCCCCGTGGCTGGCGAGGGCCTTTCTGTGCGGAGTTTGCATGTTCTCCCCATGTCCGCGTGGGTTTCCTCCGGGTGCTCCGGTTTCCCCCACAGTCCAAAGACATGCAGGTTAGGTTAACTGGTGACTCTAAATTGACCGTAGGTGTGAGTGTGAATGGTTGTCTGTGTCTATGTGTCAGCCCTGTGATGACCTGGCAAATTGTCCAGGGTGTACCCCGCCTTTCACCCGTAGTCAGCTGGGATAGGCTCCAGCTTGCCTGCGACCCTGTAGAACAGGATAAAGCGGCTAGAGATAATGAGATGAGATGAGACAAATCCCCACAGGATGGCATGGTGGTGTAGTGGTTAGCACTGTCGCCTCACAGCAAGATGGTCCGGGTTCGAGCCCCGTGGCTGGCGAGGGCCTTTCTGTGCGGAGTTTGCATGTTCTCCCCATGTCCGCGTGGGTTTCCTCCGGGTGCTCCGGTTTCCCCCACAGTCCAAAGACATGCAGGTTAGGTTAACTGGTGACTCTAAATTGAGCGTAGGTGTGAATGTGAGTGTGAATGGTTGTCTGTGTCTATGTGTCAGCCCTGTGATGACCTGGCGACTTGTCCAGGGTGTACCCCGCCTTTCGCCCATAGTCAGCTGGGATAGGCTCCAGCTTGCCTGAGACCTTGTAGAACAGGATAAAGTGGCTAGAGATAATGAGATGAGATGAGACAAATCCCCACAGCCACACTCCAAAATCTAATGAAAGCCTTCCCAGAAGAGTGGAGCTTATTATAACAGAAAAGAGGGAAAAAAATCTGTAATGAGATGTTCAACAAACACATACCATGTACTGTATGTGATGATCACATGTCCACATACTTTAGGATACTATAGTGTATATAGTGCAGTTAATTGTACAATTCATGATTAAGATTTATTGTTATTAATATTTATTTATTTATTAGATTAAGTGTTGTTATCAAGTTAATATAAGTTTATTATATTTGAAGAACACAATTCATCCCATGGGTTGGATGTAAAGTACAGTTTCCCTCTGTTTTAGCATGTTAGATTTGTTTTTTAAAACATTGACATTAATACATTTAGCAGACACTTTTATCCAATGTCAAGTCAAGTCAATTTATTTGTTCAGCGCTTTTAACAATAGACATTGTCACAAAGCAGCTTTCCAGAAAAATAAAGATTTTCAAAGGTATGAACTAATAATTTTATCCCTGGTGAGCAAGCCTGTGGTGACGGTGGTAAGAAAAAACTCCCTCAGATGACATGAGAAAGAAACCTCAAGAGGAACCAGACTCAAAAGGGAACTCATTCTCATTTGGGTGATAACAGATGGTCTGATTATAAATAACTTTTATAATCCCTCAGACAACATGAGGGAGAAACCTCAAGAGGAACCAGACTCAAAAGAGAACCCATCCTCATTTGGGTGATAACAGATGGTCTGATTATAAATAACTTGCTTCTATAACTGCGTCCTATATAGTCACAAAGTACAACTGTGTAACCAGGAAATTAATTTGATCTGAAGTTTATTTTGTTGATGTTATAAACTGTTCATTGATTGAGACTTGAGTGCAAAACAGTTCATGACAACTGCAATTCTAAAGTTACTGTAGTTCTCAGCCATCGTAGCAAAACTGTAAGTGTTTAGAGCCATCTTCCAAGTGTGTCTTTCGACTGTCCATATGGGGCCGTCCTCCACAGGAGCGCTGTGATGAGACTCCAGCCAGAAGGAGGGCATCAGGATGGATCAGGCAGGTCCGAAGAGCAGGAAAGGCCAGCATCACTGGTAATCTCAGGATTGATGTATAACTCGACAAAATGACTTCAAGTTCATCTGGGGTGGGTTTCCCAAAAGCCTCTTAATTCACAATTCTGCTCTTCCATCACTGTTTGGTTTGGATCAGTCACCAAACAGGACAAGAACAGACTGCAACGGACAATAAGGTCTGCAGAGAAAATTATTGGTGTCAGCCTGCCCTCCATCCAAGACTTGTACCTGTCCAGAGTCAGGAAATGGGCAGGTAACATCTCTGCAGACCCATCACACCCTGGTCACAAACTGTTTAAACTTCTCCCCTCTGGGAGATGCTACAGAATACTGTACGCAAAAACAACCAGACACAAGAACAGTTTTTTTCCCTCAGGCTGCCTCTGTGATGAACAGCTAAAACTGGACTCAAATATTAGTAGCATCAAGTGTGAAATATCTGCACACTCATACCGTCATTCTGTGCACACTGTATATTTATATTTACTAATTCATCCTTGCGGGCAGCACGGTGGTGTAGTGGTTAGCGCTGTCACCTCCCAGTAAGAAGGTCTGGGTTCGAGCCCCGTGGCCGGCGAGGGCCTTTCTGTGTGGAGTTTGCATGTTCTCCCCGTGTCCGCGTGGGTTTCCTCCGGGTGCTCCGGTTTCCCCCACAGTCCAAAGACATGCAGGTTAGGTTAACTGGTGACTCTAAATTGACCGTAGGTGTGAATGTGAGAGTGAATGGTTGTCTGTCTATGTGTCAGCCCTGTGATGACCTGGCGACTTGTCCAGGGTGTACCCCGCCTTTCGCCCGTAGTCAGCTGGGATAGGCTCCAGCTTGCCTGCGACCCTGTAGAAGGATGGAGCGGCTAGAGATAATGAGAATGAGATGAGATGAGAATTCATCCTTGCACTATGCTGTCTAGTGCATATATATATATATCATCTCATCTCATTATCTCTAGCCGCTTTATCCTTCTACAGGGTCGCAGGCAAGCTGGAGCCTATCCCAGCTGACTACGGGCGAAAGGTGGGGTACACCCTGGACAAGTCGCCAGGTCATCACAGGGCTGACACATAGACACAGACAACCATTCACACTCATGGTCAATTTAGAGTCACCAGTTAACCTAACCTGCATGTCTTTGGACTGTGGGGGAAACCAGAGCACCCGGAGGAAACCCACGTGGACACGGGGAGAACATGCAAACTCCGCACAGAAAGGCCCTCGCCGGCCACGGGGCTCGAACCCAGGACCTTCTTGCTGTGAGGCGACAGCGCTAACCACTACACCACCGTGCCGTGCATATATATATATATATATATATATATATATATATTTACCCTTCTACATGTACATAGCTTTTTGTTTTTTTCTACGCTTTTTATCTGTTTGTACTAAGAGAGCTAAGTGAAACCAGAGTCAAATTCCTTGTGTGTGTTCACATACCTGGCAAATAAAGTTTATTATTATTAACGCTAAGAGCATCTTAACTAGGAGAGAGAGCGCGCATTAATTGTGCTGCTCGCTCTACCATTTAACAGTGATCTTTGTGCTATGATGCTTTTGGGAAACTCAGGCTTGAGCAGTTGAAGAACAACCTTTCTGTTTTCCCTGTGTTTGCATGAGTTGCCTCTGGATTCTTGGGTTTCCTCCTATTTTCCAAACCCATGTAGGTGTGGATGGCTGTGTGAGTATTTGTTTGTGCATGGTGCCTTACAAGTGACCTGGTGTCTTGTCCAGGGTGAATTCTTCTGCCTTACACTCACTGCTTCTGGGATCTACTGCAGCCCTGATCAGTGAATGAATGAATGAATGAATGAATGAATGGTGCTGTACAGAAACCAGTCATATTACATGTACATCATTTATAAGGACACAACAATCTTCACTGTATCTTTACAGTCATTTACGGATTGGAGGAAAAGTCTGACTACGCAAGCATGTCAGGAGTGATGGACAAACTCAAAGCGACGTGCTCTTTGAGTTTCACGCAGAACCAGCGTCAGTGGATCCTAACAATCTGATTGGATGAATAAACAGATCGTCATGATAGCACAGCCAATCAGATTCTCTGTTGTAGCCAGTTAGCATTTCCTTGTTTGTTGTTGTTTAGTGTGTGGCATTTTTAGAGAGTTAAAATTATCATAAAATAGGCGATAAAGTTGTACTGAAAATTGCAAGTCAGATTAATTGTAGAATATTTTTGTCGATGATTATTAATTATTCCACAGGTAGCTAAGGATTAGGAATAGTAAAGCTACCTGGGTAGAATTGTATTAGCAAGAGACTTTTTTTTTTTTAATAGCTTAGCTGCTGGACAGCTGTGTGTGTGTGTGTTCTCTGTCGAGTTGAATAGAGTGTAGACGAGGCTAAGGTCTGTTAATGTATCCAGGGTTTTTTAACTCTATAATGATTATCTGACCGAGCTCAAGGGAAGCGACTGCTCTGAGAAAAGCCCGAAGCAGCTATCGTTAGCCTGCTAGCTAGTTAAATAGAAGCGCGTCGCTGAATCATGGGCTCGGTACTGGGCCGAAGGATCGCCGGTGTGGAGGATATCGATATTCAGGCGAATTCTGCCTACAGATTTCCTCCAAAATCTGGTAAGTTTCTTTCCCGAGTCACTCAAGGTGACCAGTTTACACCAGCTTTAATATCTGTTCTTAGTTTCAGCGGCTGTGCTGCGTTTATTATTTTACTGTCAGTCAGTCACCGATTAGATTAGATAGAACTTTATTGATCCCTTTGGTCGGGCTCCCTCAGGGAAATTAAGATTCCAGCAGCATCATTACAGGATAAACAGAGATAGAAAATAGAGAAAAAACTTGTAGATACATTAAATTAAGTATTTACATATACACTACCGTTCAAAAGTTTGGGGTCACCCAGACAGTTTTGTGTTTTCCATGAAAAGTCACACTTTTATTTCCCACCATAAGTTGTAAAATGAATAGAAAATCTAGTCAAGACATTTTTCTGGCCATTTTGAGCATTTAATCGACCCCACAAATGTGATGCTCCAGAAACTCCATCTGCTCAAAGGAAGGTCAGTTTTATAGCTTCTCTAAAGAGCTCAACTGTTTTCAGCTGTGCTAACATGATTGTACAAGGGTTTTCTAATCATCCATTAGCCTTCTGAGGCAATGAGCAAACACATTGTACCATTAGAACACTGGAGTGAGAGTTGCTGGAAATGGGCCTCTATACACCTATGGAGATATTGCACCAAAAACCAGACATTTGCAGCTAGAATAGTCATTTACCACATTAGCAATGTATAGAGTGGATTTCTGATTAGTTTAAAGTGATCTTCATTGAAAAGAACAGTGCTTTTCTTTCAAAAGTAACGACATTTCAAAGTGACCCCAAACTTTTGAACGGTAGTGTACAAATATAAAAAGAATAAGGGTTGTTTTACAATCAGGGTACGCAAGCTAAAAATCACATTTAACACTTATCTTCAATATCAAAAGGCTTGACTAAATGAACTTGGTTGTTTATTGTAGCCCTGTGATAGCTCTATTTACCATGCAAAAAAAAAAATTGGTGATAACGTTATTTTTGGTGAATGTATGGCAATATATGGGCGGCACGGTGGTGTAGTGGTTAGCGCTGTTGCCTCACAGCAAGAAGGTCCTGGGTTCGAGCCCCGTGGCCGGCGAGGGCCTTTCTGTGTGGAGTTTGCATGTTCTCCCCGTGTCCGTGTGGGTTTCCTCTGGGTGCTCCGGTTTCCCCCACAGTCCAAAGACATGCAGGTTAGGTTAACTGGTGACTCTAAATTGACCGTAGGTGTGAGTGTGAATGGTTGTCTGTGTCTATGGCCAAGTTTACATTAGACCGTATCTGTCTCATTTTCTTCGCGGATGCACTGTCCGTTTACATTAAAACGCCGGGAAACGGGAATCCGCCAGCGTCCACGTATTCAATCTAGATCGTATCTGGTCCGGTGCTGTGTAAACATTGAGATACGCGAATACGCTGTGCTGAGCTCTAGCTGGCGTCCTCATTGGACAACGTCACTGTGACATCCACCTTCCTGATTCGCTGGCGTTGGTCATGTGACGCGACTGCTGAAAAACGGCGCGGACTTCCACCTTGTATCACCTTTCATTAAAAAGTATGAAAATACTGCAAATACTGATGCAAATACTGCCCATTGTGTAGTTATGATTGTCTTTAGGCTTGCCATCCTTCCACTTGCAAGTGGTAAGTGACGCGCATACCCGATATGCACTGAGAGCACACACACAGCGGCTCAGTCCCGAATTACTGCTCGTGCACTTCACTCGCGCACTCTGTGAGCTGCGCAGGGCCGGAGTGCGCACCCTCCAGAGGGCACTCGCTGTTCAGGGCGGAGTGATTTGGGGCGCAGGATGCCTGCGGAGCCGAGCGTATCCGTGTATTGGCGTTGCTGTGTGCAGGCGAATCGTGTATTGGTGTTGCTGTGTGCATGTTAATCGTTTTAAAAACGTTAATCTGATGATCCGCTGATACGGTCTAATGTAAACCCCACCTATGTGTCAGCCCTGTGATGACCTGGCGACTTGTCCAGGGTGTACCCCGCCTTTCGCCCGTAGTCAGCTGGGATAGGCTCCAGCTTGCCTGCGACCCTGTAGAAGGATGGAGCGGCTACAGATAATGAGATGAGATGGCAATATATGTCATATTTAGCAAAATTACTCGTGTCATTTAGAAAAAGTGCTTTTTTTGACCACAGGTCGCTCCAAAAGGGATGCACTTAAATCATTTTTTATACCATAAAACAAATATTTGGTTCCATATCATTGGAAACATAGTTAAGTTTTAATGTTGAATGCCAGTAAGTTTTCAGACTATTTTGATCAAATTAGTATGCAACTGTGTCAAAAAAAAATGTCCTCTCCGAGACAGCTAATTTTTCAATATAAAATAACATATCTAAAATGATTATTTTCAATCCTAAAATGTGGTCAAGATATTGGGACATAAATATTAGAGACAACTAACACAAAGCTTACAGCCTTATATTTAAAAGCACTATGGAAGTAGTGGATTCTGAATTGTCAAAAAAAAAAAAGTCCTCTCCGAGAATCACTTCATTTGTTTCTCCCAGCCCTGCTTAAAGCTACACTTAATCTTCTTTATCTTATAGCAGATTACACAAAGCTACCATACACACGTCAAAAGATTACCTGAAATCTGTTCTTTAACTTGTCCTTCACTTAAAAACTGGTACAAGAACCAGTTTGAATCAATTTGAATTTTGGACCCCTGTGACACAAACTTTGTCCCCTGATTGTGAAACAACCCTCAAGATATGGAGAAGAGAGGAGGGGGAAAAGGCCAGCAGGAGAGATATTGCACATTGTCCAGTATTGCTTTTTGCCAGGCTAGGCTACTGCTCCTTCCTGTCCTCTGTCCTCCTGTTCCCCCCCCAGAGAGCAGTTGTCCAGTAGGGTGGTCCCCAAAAACACACTTCAACTTTTTAAAGGTGCTACTTCGTTTTCTTGTTCCACTTGGGGAAAAAATAAATTGGGTAAAATTTCATGTGATTTGAATAATATTAACCACTGCCACATGAGCCCTGTTTTTTGCATGCCAGGTGGATGACACATGTCATCTATGCAATCAAGATGTTTTTGTTTAGAAACCAGTTTCAGTTATCTACTGAGGAACTCTCTGGCCTGAAACGCTTCACAGCTTTCACTGGAGCACTGTATGTCAAGGCCTGGTTCAGTGCTCCATCTGCAATCGCTGCTCCAGCTGGTGATTTGTCATTCCTGAAGGGACTGGTCTCCTATCCTGATTCTGATATTGCGAAAGCCACCAGCAAGCAGTTTGCCAGACACCTCTGGTATCTGAGTGAGGATCTAGCCGGACTTGCCGTATTTGACAGCAGCATCACAGATGATGAAAAGCGTGGGATCGTGGCTGCTCTGAAAGGCGAAGCGGATGATGATCATCAGCCACGTGCAACAGTGGACACCGAGGCGAAGGAAGCCGCTGCAAACTAAACTGTGGCAGATTTTGTTACATCTGCCTTGGGTCACATTTTTGAGACATTCAACATTGACACCGACTTCCTTGTCAAGGACCCTTCAGAGTGGGAGGAGGACCCATCATTACAGTCATCAAAGAAGGCTCTGCATGGTATTGCTGTGGTCAATGACTTTGCTGAGAGAGGAGTGGCACTAATCCAGGACTATAATCAAATCCTGACAAAAGATGAGCAGCAGCGGCAATACCTGTTGCAAGTAGTGGAATGGCATCGGCATCAGTTCCCGGAAGCCAAGAAATCGTAACAAAACACCACCCATTAGGACTGCTTGATCTAAACAAATATGTGAACAGTGGCACATAATATTGTTTTTATTTGTCTTGGACTCCTGTTTGTTATTTTTCAACATGTATTGCTTAGGTGAACATTGCTTTTTGTTGGTTATCGCAAATATGCTCAAATAGTACAAATTTCAACCCGTGCGTGGCAGTGGTTAGAATAGTCGTATCAAAATAAAATTTTGCACAAAATGTTTTCTCAGCAAGCCGAACAACTTAGTGAGGAAGCACCTTAAGAAAGTCAAATTTTTATTTTTGGCATATATTTGAGGACCACCCTATTGTACAGTCTGATGGCGTGAAAGGAGTTTTTAAGTCTGTTCATCCTGCACTTGGGAAGGAGCATTCCGTCACTGAACAGGCTCCTCTGGTTGCTGATGATGGTGTGCAGAGGGTGACTGGCATCGTCCATAGACCTCTTCTCTGCCACTGTCACCAGAGAGTCCAGCTTCACGCCGACCACAGAGCCGTCCAGCCTGGATGTGTCCTTCTTGGCTGTGCTGCCCCCCCAGCACACCACGGTGTAAAACAGGACACTGGCGACCACAGACTGATAGAACATCCACAGGAGTTTCCTGCAGATGTTAAAGGACCGCAGCCTCCTCAGGAAGTACAGCCTGCTCTGTCCCTTCCTGTATAAGTGATTGGTGTTGCAAGTCCAGTCCAGCTTGCTGTCCAGCCACAGCCCGAGGTACTTGTAGGAATCCACAGCCTCCACCTCGACTCCCTCGATCAGAACTGGTCGTGACCTTGGTCTGGATCTCGCAAAGTCAATGACCACTCTCACTCTCGTTCTGTCTCACCCCTGTGTGTTACTGACCATCAGCTTCCTCCTCCTGTTCATTTCATAAACTGTCTCAAAACTCTGTACTGGACTTCACTGGATATAAAAAGTCTTCACACCCCTGTTAATGTGCAGGGTCTTATCATGTTAGGGCTGTTAATCGATTAAATCACGATTAATCGCGTTATTGTCCATACTTAACTCACGATTAATCACACGTTTGTGTTTTTTTTTGTTTGTTTGTTTTTTAAATCTGTTCTAAATGTACCTGCCTTAAAGGGATATTTTCCAAGTTTTTGGGAAGTGGACAAATCTGCTTGCTTTATGCCAATGTACAGTGGTGCTTGAAAGTCTGTGAACCCTTTTAGAATTTTCTATATTTCTGCATAAATATGACGTAAAACATGCTCAGATTTTCACACAAGTCCTAAAAGTAGATAAACAGAACCCAGTTAAACATCCATCCTGTTCTACAGGGTTGCAGGCAAGCTGGAGCCTATCCCAGCTGACTATGGGTGAGAGGTGGGGTACACCCTGGATAAGTCGCCAGATAATCGCAGATAATGTCTTTGGACTGTGGGGGAAACCGGAGCACCCGGAAGAAACCCACACAGACACGGGGAGAACATGCAAACTCCACACAGAAAGGCCGTCGTTGGCCGCTGGGCTCGAACCCAGGACCATCTTGCTGTGAGGCGACAGTGCTAACCACTACACCACAATCCCCCCCCCAGTTAAACAAATGAGACAAAAATATTATACTTGGTCATTTATTTATTGAGGAAAATGATCCAATATTACATATCTGTGAGTGGCAAAAGTATGTGAACCTCTAGGATTAGCAGTTAATTTGAAGGTGAAATTAGAGTCAGGGGTTTTCAATCAATGGGATGACAATCAGGTGTGAGTGGGCACCCTGTTTTATTTAAAGAACAGGGATCTATCAAAGTCTGATTTTCACAACACATGTTTGTGGAAGTGTATCATGGCACGAACAAAGGAGATTTCTGAGGACCTCAGAAAAAGTGTTGTTGATGCCCATCAGGCTGGAAAAGGTTACAATACCATCTCTAAAGAGTTTGGACTCCACGAATCCACAATCAGACAGACTGTGTACAAATGGAAGAAATTCAAGACCATTGTTACCCTCCCCAGGAGTGGTCGACCAACAAAGATCACTCCAAGAGCAAGGTGTGTAATAGTCGGCGAGGTCACAAAGGACCCCAGGGTAACTTCTAAGCAACTGAAGGCCTGTCTCACATTGGCTAATGTTAATGTTCATGAGTCCACCATCAGGAGAACACTGAACAACAATGGTGTGCATGGCAGGGTTGGAAGGAGAAAGCCACTGCTCTCCAAAGAGAACATTGCTGCTCGTCTGCAGTTTGCTAAAGATCACGTGGACAAGCCAGAAGGCTATTGGAAAAATGTTTTGTGGACGGATGAGACCAAAATTGAACTTTTTGGTTTGAATAAGAAGTGTAATGTTTGGAGAAAGGAAAATGCTGCATTCCAGCATAAGAACCTTATCCCATCTGTGAAACACGGTGGTGATTAGTATCATGGTTTGGGCCTGTTTTGCTGCATCTGGGCCAGGACGGCTTGCCATCATTGATGGAACAATGAATTCTGCATTATACCAGCGAATTCTAAAGGAAAATGTCAGGACATCTGTCCATGAACTGAATCTCAAGAGAAGGTGGGTCATGCAGCAAGACAACGACCCTAAGCACACAAGTCGTTCTACCAAAGAATGGTTAAAGAAGAATAAAGTTAATGTTTTGGAATGGCCAAGTCAAAGTCCTGACCTTAATCCAATCGAAATGTTGTGGAAGGACCTGAAGCGAGCAGTTCATGTGAGGAAACCCACCAACATCCCAGAGTTGACGCTGTTCTGTACGGAGGAATGGGCTAAAATTCCTCCAAGCCGGTGTGCAGGACTGATCAACAGTTACCGGAAACGTTTAGTTGCAGTTATTGCTGCACAAGGGGGTCACACCAGATACTGAAAGCAATGGTTCACACACTTTTGCCACTCACAGACATGTAATATTGGATCATTTTCCTCAATAAATAAATGACCAAGTATAATATTTTTGTCTCATTTGTTTAACTGGGTTCTCTTTATCTACTTTTAGGACTTGTGTGAAAATCTGATGATGTTTTAGGTCATATTTATGCAGAAATATAGAAAATTCTAAAGGGTTCACAAACTTTCAAGCACCACTGTATTTCAAACACTCATAACTTGCTATAGCAGTGACAAAATGGCTATCAAAAATGCATTCCTATATTTAATAAAATGAGAGAAATAGAATTTTGATGATAAATTTGCCTTCAGTTCTCCTTTTAAGGAATAAAAAACTTATACCAATAACGCAGTTTCATAAAAACACATATCCCTGAACTAATACTGTGTTTTGCGCGTAATTCAGCACTCAGTGTTTTGGGGTAAATTAGCACATCTGGTTTTGGCTTATTTTATTCCACTCTTCCTTCCCATCTATCAAAGTGCGAGGAGATTTCCTGTACACAGCCCTCTTTTCAAGTTATTTGACAGGGTTGAAGATGATTTTGATCCGGTCCATTCCAAATTGTTGATCACCTTCTCGTTTGTTCGACTGTGATGTGTGCTTTGGGCCATTATCATGCTGTATGTAATTTTTCTGCAGGTTTTGTGCCAAAATAGAAGGAATCCTGGATAGATCTAAAAAACCAATCTATGCTGAATAGAGCCTCAGTCCCAGCTGAATAGACGTAGCCTCATAGTGTGATGCTGCCACCACCGTGCTTCGCGGTGCATACGGTGGTGTTTGGGTGAAATGCTGTGATGGTTTTACACCAAAAATATCTTTTAGAATTGTGTCCAAAAAGTTCTACCATGGTCTCATCAGACCATAAAACGTTTTGCCACATGTTTTGCATTGATTTTATTTAATTTTTTTAATTTATTTTGTGAGAGTGAGCTGCTTTCTAGCCACCTCTACTCCATAGCCCAGACATCTGAAGAATATATGAGATTGTTATCACTTGCAGGGAGTGATGAGTAAAGTTCTGCAGCTGTAGTTCTCTTGGCATCCTCCCTTAAGTTTTCTTCTTATCCTTTTATATATATATATATATATATATATATATATATATATATATATATATATATATATATATATATATATAAAATGCCGCTTTTCCACTACCAACGCGGCTGAGTCGGGCTGAGCCGTGCCGTGCTGAGTGGGGCTGTTGGAGTTGCATTTCGACTACAACTGCGCTGAACCATGCTGGCTGGAAGTGGGTGGACACATTGGGTGGAGTTAGCGAAAGTGGGTGGACGTCACGTGATGTCGTTAGGCGGCGCAAACAGTGACATCAGTGACCTTTTAAGCGGTAGTCTCACGACCCGGATAGTAAACAATAAACATGGAGGACATGGAGTCGTTAGTGTTGCTGGTCTTGGTGCTGTGGCTTGTTGTCACTGACAATGCCAACAGATACTGGCAAGAGCGTATAGATGAGGCGAGGCGCATAAGGCTTCAGAAATTCTCGTAATTCTTCTTCTTCCGGGTTTGCGGTGTTTACAGATCCCAGCGTGCTCGCGGGGCGTGTGTGGGCATGTGAGGACACGCCTCCTCACCAATCAGTGCACAGGGGAGTGTCTCCTCACGCCCCTAGCCCCACTCGGCTCGGTTTGGCTCGCTTCAGCCCCACTCCAAAACCGTGCGAGTTTTGGGTGCTAAGCAGGGCTGAAGCGAGCTGAGTCGTGCTGCTCTGAGGTAGTCGAAACGTGATGAAGCAAGCTGAAGTGAGCTGAAAAAAGGTAGTGGAAAAGGGCCATTAGGGACCTCCTGTTCTTGTTGAGGTCACTGTGGTTCCCCATTTTCTCCACGTGTTTATGATGGTCTTCACAACAATCTAATGCTTTTAGAAATTCTTTTCTACCCCTCTCTTGATTGATGTGTAACAGCAGTGAGATCCTGTGCATGTTTTGTAAGCTGTTTGTGGACCATGGCTTCAGCAGTCAGATGAAACCGAGATGATGTCAAGAAAATCCTAGAAGAAACAGCTGATCTGATCTTTGGGGTTAATCAGAATCACTTCATTGAGGACAGGTGTATGATGATAACTTTTGAACACGAGTCTGACTGTGAATCGTATATTCTGAGCACACAGTATGTGCGCACATTTTTTTTTTCCCCACCTAAAATGTATTTTTTTACTTTTTCACTTGAATTGTCAGTTGCTGTATCAGATCTGACCTGATTTATCTTGATTACATTTTTTTTTCCATCACAAGCCTGTGATTTTAATAGGGGTGTATAGACTTTTTAGTGTATTACAGGATACATTGTTGTGTAGATTGTACCTTAAATTTTAGTCAGCCTGGCTCTTTTTTTCTTCCCCCCCCCCCCCCCAAAGGGAATTACTTTGCGAGTCACTTCTTCATGGGAGGAGAGAAGTTTGACACCCCTCACCCTGAAGGTTATCTGTTCGGTGAGAACATGGATCTCAATTTCCTCGGAAACCGTCCAGTACAGGTACAAAAGGACAGAACGCCCTTTTAAAGTGTCATATTTTTCCCTCATTGTCATTTATGACTCGCTCTTGATTTTCCATGTTAACATCAACGTCTAGTTTCCGTATGTGACCCCGGCACCACACGAGCCTGTGAAGACTTTGAGAAGCCTTGTCAACATAAGGAAGGACTCCTTGCGACTCGTCAGGTGCGGAATTTCTTTTAAATATTTATTACTCTGAATATGATCAATAACTATCGGGTCAGATGTCTCATTCAGGATGCTTAGAATATCAGTTTCATATAATACAGGTACACAAACCGCTGACCTGTGCGCCATCCGTGCGATGGCTATACAGAATGCTATTTAATTGTGTGGCATGTATAGATATAAAGATGATGGTGATACACCTACTGAGGAAGGAGCGAAACCTAAGTCTTTATACGGGGTGGAGTTCACCTTTGACTCGGATGCCCGAGTGGCCATCACTATCTACTGCCAGGCGTTTGAGGAATTCTCCAATGGAATGGCAGTGTATGTATGTTATTAAACTGCTCTTCTACCAACACTTTCTGGACAAATCAATAATTCTGTACATACAGCAGAATAACCAGCATCCCTGATTCCAGTCAACACTGTTACATTCATTGTACGGTGAATCCGGAGGAATCTGTAATAGTTTATCATGGTGAAAGAAACCATTTTTGTTGTTACAATGAAATTCTGACCATTTTTGCTCCAGGCTTAAAATGAATCATAGCTGTGAGCAACTGAGAGGCATTCTGAGCCCTTAGCAACAGCGTGTTTCCATGGATACACAGCAAAATTCATAGCGAGAGGGAAGGCTGGGCGTGCATCTGTGTGTTGTAGGTTTCTGAAGCTTTTGATTGATTAGCTAATTAGGTTCTTATTTCTTTTACATTTAATCCAGGTTTTCAGTAAATCAGTGACTTGGCATTGCAAAACTCTTCTGTTTTTATAGTGCAGTCATTGAGAAGCACTACATGCTGGAATGATCTGATCTTCATATTCATCCTAATTTATGATGTTTGTTTTCTAAATCTAGCCTTCTGTTAAATTATATTTTCTCCCCGATCAAGTTATAATCCCAAGAGTCCTGCTATGGTGTCTGAAACTGTGCACTACAAGCGAGGAGTGAGCCAGCAGTTCTCCTTACCCTCCTTCAAGATCAGTTTTTCTGATTGGAAAGAGGAAGACGTAAGTGATGATGGTCACTCCCACAGATGGAAAATCATTATCTTTTATTTAACTTATTTATGATGGCATTTAAAAGATGCAGTTGAAAGATTGATGAGGAAAGGTGATCTATAGTATGCGCTCTATAAGCACATAGAAATCCAAAGTCAGTCTTATATATCTCGGAGTATAATTTATTGAATAAATATGGATTGCTGGACAAAAGAATATCAATGATGAGCAACATGAAATAATTATAATTATATATAATGTAAAATAAATAATATATTGTGGTCACACACACCTGATTTGCTCAGAGAAAGAGAGAAAGAGGGATCACATAAATATACATGGGACAGCAGAGCTCAAGTGTATCTGGTTAGTCATTACTGGTCTAGCTTATCCTCAAAGAGTGCTGATATATAAACCCTAAACCACACCCCCACCTGTTACCTACACATTACTGTCAGTAACGTTTGGCTACAAAGTGCGTGTCGTCGTAGCTACAGTCCCATCTCACCTAAAGTATCATCTTTGTATTGACATCCATGTCATTATAAAGCTAACACTTCAGGTATATTTCTAAGTTGTTAATAATACCTTTACCATGTATAACAATTAGGGCTGTTGATTGATTCATTTTCCTAATAGTGATTGATTACAGAAAGTGTGTGATTAATCACACCCTTAATCACATTTTATCACATTGTGATTTCTCCATGAGTATTTGCTTATTCCGCACAGGGGCTTAGCCAGGACTGGGGGGGTCAAATTTTGAAAATTTCATCTTTTTTGGTGCAATCTGGTGACTTCTGGAGCTGCAATTGAGCCTTAAAAAGAATATTTTATTAGGCATTTAACACATTTTACTAACTTAAAATGTTATAACAAAGTTTAAATTTAGTTTCTTATTCATTAACCAGAACCTTACAAATCACTGTAATTATCAATAAAATCTTCTACAAATTCCTGCAATAAAAGCAGAACCCTTAAATTATAATTTCTAGTGCACTTAAGACAAAAAACAAAATACAGATTGCTGCAATCAAGTCCTGTTACACAGAAAACATCTTTACTAGATACAACAAAGATAACAAATGAGATTCAGCCGACTCTGAAGATTAATATTATGAAATATATACAACTGAAAATAATAGATGCCTTTAACAAGTTTTGATTTTACGAAATATACATAATGCAAATGTTACATCACAAAATGTTAGGAATCATTTTGATTCTGTTAAAAAGTGCAATAAAGAGGAGTTAAAAATAAGTGAAATTAAGTTACAAATGTAGTTATGAAAGTGTTCCGGAATTTCCCGGAATTCCGTGTTTTTAGATTTTCCGCCGGATTTTTTCTGCTAATGACCAGGAAATCCGGATATTTGACAAAACTCTTGAAAATCTCCGGTTTTCCGAATGGAGAAATTCATTTTTCGGGTTTTTCGCGTTCCTAGACGCGGCGTAATACTTCGCATCGTCCCTGCATGGGCGCGGTCCTTAAATGGCCCAAACACAGTTCATTGATTAAAGACAGGTGTTCTCTGTTAACGGCACGCGTGCCGGAGCTCGTTAGGTGCACGTGCTAAGGCACGCAGGACCGACACCGTTCTGCGCAAGCGCAACACAATCGCACTAGAAAGCATGTTCAAGCTGCCAGTGTAGCTGCAGTCTTTTTAGTTGCAAATTATGAGTATTTTCTCTTGTGTTAATAATTCGCCATGTCAAAACAAGCAAAACTTTCCTCCTTCTTTCGACGTGAAGAGAGGTCGACTTACGACTGCGTTTGGTTACGACTGACTGGTCGTAAACCGATCTGGTCGTAAGTGGGCCTGTGTTAAATGAACGTAAGTATGTTGTGATGTGTAATGATATTGTAATCATCTTAAAGTCTTATTTTATCAACATTTTCTTATTTCATTACCTCGGCTCATTATTTGGTTTAAGTCAAACACTGCATGCTACACTGCGTACAGTACAATTCGTTTAATATGTGCAAAACAAAAAATACAAAATACAGGTGTGAAAAGTAGAAAACATTTTAGTTTGAAACATACCAAAATACAAATGTAAAACATAGCAAAATACAAAACTTGGTGACCGCTGGCATCACTGGTGCTTGGCTGTGGGTCGTCTACATCATCATCAGCTGTTGCAGCGCTCGAGCTGGTGGGAGCATTTGCTCGTTTCATAAACCAGGAGCTGGGGCGGAAACTGTATGACGGAGTGCGTGAGAGAGACTGCGCATGTGCCGGGAGCTGGAGCAGAAACTGTTGTACATGGCGAGAGGCGCTGCCGGGAGCTGGGGCGGAAACCGTTGTACGCTCAGCTAGCTCAGCTGGGAAACACTTGCCAGTCATAACCAGACGGTCGTAAAGTCGATCGGTCGCATAGGTCGTAAGTCAACAACTACCTGTGTGTGTGTATATATATATATATATATATATATAATTTTTTTTTTTTTTTCCCCATCAAAGTTGCATTTTGTGGCTTCAAAGCCAAGTTTTAGTGCCATTTCTAGAACACAAGATCAAGAAACCGTGGAAGAAACAGTAATAATGGAAGAGCCGGTTTCTAAGCTGCCTAAAACTAGCAGTGGTAATTATTTTGTTACATAATGCACTCAGGCTGCCAGTCAGTGTGTGAGACACACACACACACACACACACACACACCCCTGATTTATATGAGAAATTTGGTATTCATTGGTGTGTTTAAATTTACAGACAATACGAACTAATGTAAACAATTGGCTTCAACTCACATAAATCTGAATCAGAAATGTTTAGTTCGCTTTAGCTTCTGCAAACGCACAACTCTACTAAAAGATTGATAAACGAGGCTCAACGTCCCCAACATGGAAACCTGAAAGCTTTAGAAACTCTAACAGACCTTTACTTTTTAACCGGACTGGTTTGGGATTTTGCTGAGTTTACCTTCAATTGGGTTTTTTTTTTTCAAAGTAATGAACTGTGTAGCAGGAAAATCACCGCGTTTTCTAAATGCACTCCTGAAAATTACTCATTAACTAGGGGAATTAAATTTGATATTTTTGACATGTTAATCATTAATGTACAAGAAAGGAAAGGCTTGTTATAAAAAGTTATAACTTGTTTTAGTGAAAATAAGTACTAAAATGCACTAGAATGCAGGGATTTGTGTGTTTGTTATTAAAATATTTTCGGGGTACGTTGCCCTGCCCTCCCTCCTATTTCAGGGTTTTTTTTTTCCTTTGCTCCACTTTCATCTCTACAAATGAAAGGAAATTTTCCTGTAGTTACTTGAAATGTAAATGCTGTAAACAATACAAAAAAATTCAATAATAATGGTAGTTTATGAAAGTACTATTTAAGATAATGTAAATCTTGGCAAAAGAGAAACCAGTCGAAACCAAAAGAGTGAAAGTGATTATCATGCAGTTACCATGGGAACAGTCTTTTATGAATGCGGAAGTGGGCTCTCAGCGCACCAAGTCCGGTGTGACTGAGGAAGGTGACAAGTTTTATGGTTCATCTAATTTATGTCATTTAAAAACTATAATATTATTTGGCAATAGGCACATAGGAAAGTATAAAGTTTGTCAATATGTTCATCATGCTTGTATGATGATAAACTCCTCTCATCTCATTATCTGTAGCCGCTTTATCCTGTTCTACAGGGTCGCAGGCAAGCTGGAGCCTATCCCAGCTGACTACGGGCGAGAGGCGGGGTACACCCTGGACAAGTCGCCAGGTCATCACAGGGCTGACACACAGACAACCATTCACACTCACATTCACACCTACGGTCAATTTAGAGTCACCAGTTAACCTAACCTGCATGTCTTTGGACTGTGGGAGAAACCGGAGCACCCGGAGGAAACCCACGGGGAGAACATGCAAACTCCGCACAGAAAGGCTCTTGCCGACCATGGGGCTCGAACCCGGACCTTCTTGCTGTGAGGCAACAGCACTAACCACTACACCACTGTGCCGCCCTGATGATGATAAACTCATGAAGATATTTATCCAAATACCTGACCTACTCATTCTAAACCTGCCAAGCTTTGCTGGCGAAGCTCTCAACTCGTAGTATTTTGCTTCCATTCAAGCCTTGTTTTGAAATCTGACCAATAGGAACGCTACATTTTTGGCGGTAAACTTGATTTTCTCAATTTAACTTCCATATATGGAAAGCACGTGCGCCGGGCACAGAAACCGCTGACCGTCGACAAAAATGTCCACACAAAATTACTTGACAAAACAACAAAATTTTGACTAGCACAGGTTAGTTTAAAATTTATGGCCGTGTTTTTTAAGAATTGACTGTGTATAACACGGCTGCACGGCTCGCTAGCTAAGCCTATGATTCCGTATCACAGATCTCAAAATGGAGATAAAAATGAATACATAACAAATGCTTGTGCCAAACAAAGCAGCTTGTAAATGTCCAAATGTACATTTTGAGTGCAGTAACACAGCAGAAAGGTATTTTCAGTAATAGAAGATAATCTGTAACTACACTAGCACACCACTGTTCTGCAGTTGACGCTGATAATTGGGGTGTAATGATACAGTCCAGGCACGATTTGATTCTATTCATGATACTGGCTTCATGATTCAAGCCTCTGAATATTTTGAACAAAACTTGAAGGAAGAAAAATTATTATAACTTGAAAGATTTCGTTTTTAGTTTCCTTTTTTTTCAGTTCTGAAATGTAAATGTTTGTCGGATAAAACAAAATAATCAAGTCACTATGAACAGAGTTCTTAATATTGTAAACAAAATGTACTATAGTTTTGCCATATCCTTAAAAATTAATGACTATATAAATTTTCCCAAAAGTTTGACTAAAAGTCTCTGACCCGATGAAGATGATGGATTGAAACATAATGACCTCCAATGCAGCACTTGACTCGTCGTTTTAAATGGAAATAGAGCTCCAAAGCTGATTAAAATGCCCCACTTCTGCAACCCCCATGAAATAACATGATCATATGACCAGTGTGCTGTGTGTATATTTTAACTTGATAGGTTGCACAGATTGGGACCTCTGGTGTTCAAACAGTGCAATTCATAAGATGCATAATTTAGAATGCTGATTTCCATGATGTGAATTGCACATTTCCTCAGTGCATATTGTCACATTTTGCATCACGATGCATCATGTCACAATTCATTGTTACACCCGTACTGATAATGTTCATCGGTTAAATGAATAATACACAAGAATAAAGCACTACTGTAATACCCATCTACAGCTACACAGGTTGACACTTTCTGACCCGAGTTTTATAAAGTACTGTGTGCTGTTCAGTCTAGACCCTTGTCTCAAATAAAACTAATAATGTTCAAACAGTGCAACAAAATAAGTTGTTGCTGAGTTGTCTATGTAATGTGCGGTCATACTGAGATAATTTTGGTTAAGTGACTGACATCCTGGCAGTGCCACTGTAGTCTGGCGTGCCCCTTGACTCACTATAGCAGTTTTCAAACCAATGTTTTGTTTTGTAAATGGTAGGTTAAAGACGTCATACTTCTTCATATGTTGTAAGGACGTACTACATTATACTTAAATCAACAGAGACAACAGGTGCAAACTATAACTTCCTCCTCCACTGAAACATCTGGTTCAGAAATAAAAACAACCATATAAACTCTCCCCTTTCTTCTCCGACACTTTTCTCAGATTTGAGTTCTGTCATATTGTAACCGCAAAGCTCCCAAAAAACAGGACCAGTGTAAAGACCTGAGTACAGTAGCAACAGCCTAGGATTTTAAAATCTTATTTTAACAGTATGTTGTCATAGTGTCTGTGTCTAGCTCATTTTAGCAATGACTCAGTGTTAAAGTTAATTTAAAATTAAAATTGCAAAGGAAAGTTTTTTTTCTCTGGTTGAGGTAGATGGACTTTTTAATACTTAGTTTTACCCAATTTTTTGTATGAACTCTCCATTTATGGTGCTTCCGACTCAGATCTGAGACAAATTCAGAATTTTTTAGACATGTTATAAAAGGAAATATAGCTCAGACAAAGTAAATATTCATAATATCTTTTAGAGAAAGCAGATGTTAATATTTTTAAGAAATGTAATTTAGATCTGTCCCAGCTGTTACACGCTATTTTACCAAAAAGGAAAGAAACATCATATAACCTCAGGAAAAGCTGTAGCCATCACCCTCAAATTCCAATAGATTTAAGAATTCTTATGTAAACAGACTCAATTTTAAGTATAACAGGATATCCATCCATCCATTATCTGTAGCCGCTTATCCTGTGCAGGGTTGCGGGTAAGCTGGAGCCTATCCCAGCTGACTATGGGCGAGAAGCGGGGTACACCCTGGACAAGTCGCCAGATCATTGCAGGGCTTATAACAGGATATTTTTAGCATTTTGTAACTTTTTTTACGCGCCGTGTCTATATTTTAATGTTTTTAGCTGTTTAATGTTTGTAACTTAAGATGTCTTTATCTTAAGAAATATATTATTATTATTATTATTATTATTAGCGTGTTAATGAGTTAATTTTGACTGCCCTAATAACAATAAATCAGTATCAACTTTATTACCCAAGTATACCAGCCCATTTTTCAGTAGCATTTACACCCATATCCAGTGCATAAATTAATTATGTAAACAATAACAAATGGGTACCAGCAAAATAATTCTTCCAATATTTGTTACAATAAAAGCTAGCGATATCGTTAACTGACATTGCGGCATCACTAACATCATCAGAGTAAATAAACAGATTTTAAGAGTCAGTTCAAGTTTTTATTAAAACTTGAACTGACTCTTAAATCACCTTAAATGCTGTTTATTTTACTCTGATGATGTCAGTGACGTCGAAACGTCAGTTTATGATCTTGCTAGCTTTTATTATTAAATGTATAACAAAAGTTGTCTTAATTAAAATATTTATATGAATAATAATTGTGCACAATAATAAATAATTGTACACCAGTGTTTGTGTGTATTAGGTGTATGTCAGGAATTGTGTTGCACAGTAGAGGAATCTGGTACAGAGGTGATCAGTGATATTGTATTAGAGTAAGATAAATAAATAAGCCTCTGACTTTTTATAAAATATGTCTGTAGGTTCAATTATTTTACCATTTTAGTTTCTCCTGTTACAACATGCCATATATAATAATGAACCAGGAGGAATGTTAAGGAATTTTATATGGACATTGTAAACATTACTGGAATTTTAATAATGTGTTCAATCTTGCACTGTCATTCCAGCTGAACTTTGATCTGGACAGAGGTGTTTTTCCCATGGTCATCCAGGCAGTAGTGGATGAAGGAGATGGTATGTGGTCATGTGATTGTTCTGTGTTTTTGAAATGATACTTATGCTAGTTGCTGAAGGACATGTTCTCTTTCCAGATTGTTTGGGACATGCACATGTGCTGTTGGCTGCCTTTGAGAGAGTAAGTAGAACTAATCTGAGGTTTTAGACAGTTGAGGCTTTTTAAAGAACAAAACATGCAGTGGTGCTTGGAGGTTTGTGAACCTTTTACAACCCTGATTCCAAAAAAGTTGGGACAAAGTACAAATTGTAAATAAAAACAGAATGCAATAATTTACAAATCTCAAAAACTGATATTGTATTCACAATAGAACATAGACAACATATCAAATGTCGAAAGTGAGACATTTTGAAATTTCATGCCAAATATTGGCTCATTTGAAATTTCATGACAGCAACACATCTCAAAAAAGTTGGGTCGGGGCAATAAGAGGCTGGAAAAGTTAAAGGTACAAAAAAGGAACAGCTGGAGGACCAAATTGCAACTCATTAGGTCAATTGGCAATAGGTCATTAACATGACTGGGTATAAAAAGAGCATCTTGGAGTGGCAGCGGCTCTCAGAAGTAAAGATGGGAAGAGGATCACCAATCCCCCTAAAGGCCTCTGCATGCTCTTGCGACAAGGCTTTCGCAGATAGCTTTTCGCAGACAGTTGTAATTTCTCGTTGAGCGGGGAGTATAGGCGTGCGCGATGTTATTCACCGGCACAACGCAAGGGGGCGCAAAGTCACTAGGAGTAGTTAATGGGTGTGGTTAGTGGAGTGTTTATCCTCCGGTTACTTATAATGACTAGAACTTTTTTTTTTTATAATGACTAGAACTGGAGTCGTATAGATGTATGTACTTCCTCAATCAACCGCTCTTCGTGCTGCTCCATCTTCGCTCGTGTTTTTAAAAATGCCGGTTGTGAAAACAAACCAAACCGGGAAAGTAGGGAAGCGGAAGTGCGTGTACAGCGGATGTAGAGTGGACCAATCAGAGCCCTCTTGTCTGCGGCGCTGTCTGCGAGGCTTCTGCGGTGGTCACAATTTTTGGGAGGTGCGCGCAGAGCGTCTGCGAAGGTGGGGGGGCTACGCAGACACTGTCTGCGACGCTATCTGCGAGGACTGGGTTGTCAGCATAAATTGGCCTTAATTCTGCGCCGACAAATAGTGAAGCAATATCAGAAAGGAGTTCGACAGTGTAAAATTACAAAGAGTTTGAACATATCATCATCTACAGTGCATAATATATCAAAATATTCAGAGAATCTGTAAGAATCTCTGTGCGTAAGGGTCAAGGCCGGAAAACCATACTGGGTTCCCGTGATCTTCGGGCCCTTAGACGGCACTGCATCACATACAGGCATGCTTCTGTATTGGAAATCACAAAATGGGCTCAGGAATATTTCCAGAGAACATTATCTGTGAACACAATTCACCGTGCCATCCACCGTCGCCAGCTAAAACTCTATAGTTCAAAGAAGAAGCCATATCTAAACATGATCCAGAAGCGCAGACGTCTTCTCTGGGCCAAAGCTCATTTAAAATGGACTGTGGCAAAGTGGAAAACTATTCTGTGGTCAGACGAATCAAAATTTGAAGTTCTTTATGGAAATGTCATGTCATTCGGACTAAAGAGGAGAAGGATGACCCAAGTTGTTATCAGCGCTCAGTTCAGAAGCCTGCATCTCTGATGGTATGGGGTTACATTAGTGCGTGTGGCATGGGCAGCTTACACATCTGGAAAGACACCATCAATGCTGAAAGGTATATCCAGGTTCTAGAGCAACATATGCTCCCATCCAGACGACGTCTCTTTCAGGGAAGACCTTGCATTTTCCAACATGACAATGCCAAACCACACACTGCATCAATTACAGCATCATGGCTGCGTAGAAGAAGGGTCTGGGTACTGAACTGGCCAGCCTGCAGTCCAGATCTTTCACCCATAGAAAACATTTGGCGCATCAGAAAACGGAAGATACGACAAAAAAGACCTAAGACAGTTGAGCAACTAGAATCCTACATTAGACAAGAATGGGTTAACATTCCTATCCCTAAACTTGAGTAACTTGTCTCCTCAGTCCCCAGACGTTTACAGACTGTTGTAAAGAGAAAAGGGGATGTCTCACAGTGGTAAACATGGCCTTGTCCCAACTTTTTTGAGATGTGTTGTTGTCATGAAATTTAAAATCACCTAATTGTTCTCTTTAAATGACACATTTTCTCAGTTTAAACATTTATGTCATCTATGTTATATTCTGAATAAAATATAGAATTTTGAAACTTCCACATCATTGCGTTCTGTTTTTACTTACAATTTGCACTTTGTCCCAACTTTTTTGGAATCGGGGTTGTAAATATTTCTGCATAAATATGATCTAAAACATCCATCCATCCATTATCCGTAACCGCTTATCCTGTGCAGGGTCGCGGGCAAGCTGGAGCCTATCCCAGCTGACTACAGGCAAGAGGCGGGGTACACCCTGGACAAGTCACCAGTTGATCTAAAACATCAGATTCTCAAACAAGTCCTACATGTAGATAAAGAGAACCCAATTAAACAAATGACACAAAAATACTACACTTGGTCATTTATTTATTAAGGAAAAGGATCCAATATTACATGTGTGTTAGTGGCAAAAGTATGTGAACCTCTAGGATTAGCTGTTAATTTGAAGGTGAAATTAGAGTCAGATGTTTTCAGTCAATGGGATGACAATCGGATGAGAGTGAACAGGGATTTATCAAAGACTGATCTTCACAACACGTGTTTATGGAAATGTATCATGGCACAAACTAAGGAGATTTCTGAGGACCTCAGAAAAAGTAGTAGTTGATGGAGGCTGGAAGAGGTTACAAAACCATCTGTAGAGTTTGGACTGTCTCTATTTTTAGGACTCGTGTGAGAATCCGATGATGTTTTAGGTCATATTTATGCAGAAATCGGGTTCGCAAACTTTAAAGCACCAGTGTACAGTATACAGTTAGGTCCATATATATTTGGACACTGACACAAATTTTCTTTTTTTACCTGTTTACTGAAACATATTCAAGTTATAGTTATGACATGGACATAAAGTCCAGACTTTCAGTTTTCATTTGAGGGTATCCATATTAAAATTGGATGAAGGGTTTAGGAGTTTCAGCTCCTTAACATGTGCCACCTTGTTTTTAAAGGGACCAAAAGTAATTGGACAAGTGACTCAAAGGCTATTTCATGGGCAGGTGTGGGCAATTCCTTCGCTATGTCATTCTCAATTAAGCATATAAAAGGCCTGGAGTTGATTTGAGGTGTGGTGCTTGCATTTGGAAAATTTTGCTGTGAAGAAAACATGCGGTCAAAGGAGCTCTCCATGCAGGTGAAACAAGCCATCCTTAAGCTGCGAAAACAGAAAAAACCCATCCGAGAAATTGCTACAATATTAGGAGTGGCAAAATCTACAGTTTGGTATATCCTGAGAAAGAAAGAAAGCACTGGTGAACTCATCAGTGCAAAAAGACCTGGATGCCCACAGAAGACAACAGTGGTGGATGATCGCAGAATAATTTCCATGGTGAAGAGAAACCCCTTCACAACAGCCAACCAAGTGATCAACACTCTCCAGGAGGTAGGCATATCAATATCCAAATCTACCATAAAGAGAAGACTGCATGAAAGTAAATACAGAGGGTTCACTGCACGGTGCAAGCCACTCATAAGCCTCAAGAATAAAAAGGCTAGATTGGACTTTGCTAAAAAAAACATCTAAAAAAGCCAGCACAGTTCTGGAAGAACATTCTTTGGACAAATGAAACCAAGATCAACCTCTACCAGAATGATGGAAAGAAAAAAGTATGGTGAAGGTGTGGTACAGCTCATGATCCAAAGCATACCACATCATCTGTAAAACACGGCAGAGGCAGTGTGATGGCTTGGGCATGCATGGCTGCCAGTGGCACTGGGTCACTAGGGTTTATTGATGATGTGACACAGGACAGAAGCAGCCGGATGAATTCTGAGGTATTCAGAGACATACTGTGTGCTCAAATCCAGCCAAACTGAATGGTCGGTGTTTCATAATACAGATGGACAATGACCCAAAACATAAAGCCAAGGCAACCCAGGAGTTTATTAAAGCAAAGAAGTGGAATATTCTTGAATGGCCAAGTCAGTCACCTGATCTCAACCCAATTGAGCATGCATTTCACTTGTTAAAGACTAAACTTCAGACAGAAAGGCCCACAAACAAACAGCAACTGAAAACCGCTGCAGTAAAGGCCTGGCAGAGCATTAAAAAGGAGGAAACACAGCGTCTGGTGATGTCCATGAGTTCAAGACTTCAGGCAGTCATTGCCAACAAAGGGTTTTCAACCACGTATTAGAAATGAACATTTTATTTACAATTATTTAATTTGTCCGATTACTTTTGAGCCCCTGAGATGAAGGGATTGTGTTTAAAAAATGCTTAAGTTCCTCACATTTTTATGCAATCATTTTGTTCAACCCACTGAATTAAAGCTGAAAGTCTGAATTTCAACTGCATCTGAATTGTTTTGTTCAAAATTCATTGTGGTAATGCACAGAACCAAAATTAGAAAAATGTTGTCTTTGTCCAAATATTTATGGACCTAACTGTATAGTCAGGTCCATAAATATTTGGACACGGATGGATTTATTATTTTAGCTGTCTGCCAGTGTATTGGTGTTGAAATTGCGACAAAGTGTAGACTTTGTTCTAATATGAGTGTATTTGCAGCCCAATTGAGTAAACCGTGTAGGAATTGCAGCACTTTTTGCATAAGACCAAAAGTTATTGGACAATGGGCTGCTCATCTGTTCCATGCCAGGTTTGTGTTATTTCACTTACAAGTAAGCAGGTCCAGGGTTGATTTCAAGTGGTGTGTGTGGTTGTCACCTGATGTTACTTATTTATAGAAGTTGGTGAGGACCACATGTTTATTTTTCCCTGACAAACAAAACCATAATATTGAAGGTCAGCATACTTTCTTTTTCCCATGAATGTAAATAATCAAATTAAAGTTGAACATCTGCGCTTTGAGCCCATATTCACTATTTAATTTCAACACCAGTATACTGTGGTAGACATCTAAAATAACAATTTTGTTGATCATGTCCGAATATTTATGCATTTGACTGTACAATCAGAACAAGTATACCAGAAATATTTAGTTGTTAATTATATTTATAATTTTACATTGGTTAAAAATATGCATTGTAAAAATTATTTTAATATTAAAATTTAAGTATTTATTAAACATTAAAGTATTAAAGCAAGACGGCCTTTCAATTTCATAAAATCGGTGAAATTTAGTTCCCCCTGAAATTTGGTCATTGTGATGTATGTTTATTTCTGTAATGTTTCACAAAATATCAGGGGAAGTTTTTTTTTTTTTTTTTTAATTTGAAGGGATTCCTGAGCAAATAATGTGCATGAAATCACTCGCTTCGCGCAGTGAAGCAGACAGAGGAAGTCCGTGTGCGCATGCGCAGGTTTACTAGCTTCTTCTTTTGGGTTTTACGGCAGCTGGCATCCAGTGCTGCATTACTGCCATCTACAGGTTTACCTTTGAGCGTGCACTGACAGTTGCATCATTCTGTTGCTAAACGAACAGCTGATCACACCGAGGTGCTCGCTGACTGACAATATTTATTAGTTTGGTCCTGCGTTTCCTTTCCTTCGTATATAACATAACGTCTTTTCTTCTTGCTTTCCATTACTGTAGTCGGTCTTTCATGTTTCATTCACACGCTCACATCCTCCATTTATGCATGATGTTGTATCTTGAATTGCGTCATGGTGAAGCAGGAAAAAATAGCGGAGAATTTAGGGCCACGTGGCCCTAAATTCATTAATTGTTCTATAAAAAAAAAAAAAACTAAAAATTGGAAGTCTGTGATTTTTTTTTAATTCAGTAGCTTTCGGTCCACTAAACAAAAATAATTGGTTGTTGGGGAAAATTCTTTTTATGGCCTACACTTGAAAAATCTGAAAGGCAGTCTACCTTTAAATTAGACCAACAATTTTGGCCTAGAATGTACTTTTACCAGCATGTGGAGTAACAGTGTTTTTACTGTTGGAAGCAAATCTTTTTCCTTGTGCCCCACTTTGCAGCATGTTGATGGCAGCTTCTCAGTGAAGCCTCTAAAGCAGAAACAAATTGTGAGTATAATTTTTGAAGAAGGCTGAAAAACATTCATTATGTGAGATTAAATACCATAGTTTCCCCCCCCCCCCCCCCCCTTCCCTTGACGATGTTCTTGCTGGCTGTTTACAGGTGGATCGGGTTAGTTACCTGCTCCAAGAGATCTATGGCATTGAAAATAAGAACAACCAGGAGACAAAGGTGGATATAATCTACACAGTATATTGTTTGTTAATCGTTATTAAAATACTGGCCTTTGCAGTACTGATATTGCAGAGGGCTGAATAAAACAAACACTTGAACAAAGAAAATAAAATTGAGTTTATGAGCATTCTCTGACCTTGGGTGTTAGAAACGTGCTTTATAACTTAAACACACAAATAATGGGAAAAAAGAATGTTGAGGTGTATATAAACCCCTTCAGTGTGGTACAAAGAGATATTCAGGCAACCTGGATGCAAAAAAATCCGAGTAGCCTAGCAACCTGATGATACTTTTATAATCCGACTGTTCAGTCAGTTGGTTGGGTTCAATGCCCGAACTGATGATCACATCATCAGTTTTTCTTTGGCTAATCAGACACAAGGTACGCCACCACTCTTGCCGGAGCGGTTGGGGGTTAGGTGCCTTGCTCAAGGGCACTTAAGTCAATCCTGCTAGTCTGGGGAATCGAACCAGCAACCTTTTGGTCCCAAAGCTGTTTCTCTAACCATTAGGCCATAACTGTTATTTTGAAATCAAACTGGATTAGCTAAAATGCTATCCACTTATTGTTATGAATTAGCACTACAGACAGAGTGTGCTATTCAGCTAAACTAATGTTTGCAAATGATGTAACTCTGGAAGATCCTTATGGCTTGGGGTCAGTGGCTAAATGATGCTAAGTGGTGATCGAGCCTGCGATGACTGACTGGACATGTACACACACCTCAGCGAAACTTGGGGCTTTTATACTAGAGAGAAATTTAAGGCAGACAGTCCTGATGTGAGTACTAAAGTTTCTGTCTAATTCCTTCCTCCAGCCTTCTGATGATGAGAACAGTGACAACAGTAACGAGTGTGTGGTGTGTCTGTCAGACCTACGGGACACACTCATCCTGCCTTGTAGACATCTGTGTCTTTGTAACTCATGTGCAGATACACTACGCTACCAGGCCAACAACTGCCCCATCTGCAGACTACGTATGTCCTAGCTAGGCTGTTTACTTGTGTTTTACTTGTGCTTAAGTATTTGGTCCATACTTGTGTGTAAGTGACTGTGGATTAATACAGTTTGGGAAATGGGTGTGTGTGTAGCATTTCGTGCCCTGCTGCAGATCAGAGCAGTGAGGAAGAAGCCTGGCGCGCTCTCTCCCGTCTCCTTCAGCCCTGTTCTGGCTCAGAGCATGGACCATGATGAGCACTCGGTACGTCTCTGACCCCATTGGGTTTAACTTTTATTACATGCTTGAAAGAGTAGTACTACAGAAGTAATAGAATTTCTGCAGATGTTGTGAGCTTCACCAGCCCTGGATCAAGATAACGCAATTTTTTTTTTTTAAACCTCAGAGCTCTGACTCGGTTCCCCCTGGCTTTGAGCCCATTTCCCTGTTGGAGGCTCTCAATGGCCTCACTGCCATGTCCCCTGGTGTGCCATCAGCCCCTCTGTACGATGAGATCAACTTTTCAGGCAGCCTGAGTGGGGACAGCAGGCAGCTGAGCTCTCCTGAGCACTCTGGAGAAAGCAGCCTTCAAAAGGGCAAAGTCAGCAAGTCACCTGACAGGTACAGGCCTACCAGTGCCGCTGCTATTTAAAGCTGTACTATACTGCACCCCAAAATGTTACTAATAATGCCTTGAAGAACTTTCCTGTGCGTTGTATAATCACAAAGTAAAGGAATGAGGAGTCTGTGAAAGCATGCAGGATCTAAATCTCTGTTGGTTCAGCTGTTCTCTGACTCTCCATAGCACGCTACGCTCACCTTCGTCACCTATTCAGGAGGAGGATGAGGAGAAGCTGTCGGAGATGTCTGATGCACAGGCCCACACCCTGCTGTCCAGCAGTCCAGCTCCGACCGAGGTCAGCTTCTTGATCCAATAGAGATCTTGCAGTCACGTGACCGGAAAGTTAACAGCCGCCATCTTGTCAGTAAAAAACACAGCTAAATACTGCTGCACTTGTGTACAGAATGGATCAGTTTCAACCGATGGACTACACGGCTCATTTTTCTAATGAACAGATAACTAGATATATGTCTAAAATAAACGATCTACAGATTAGTGACCCTTATGGCTTACCGGACGTAGTTTTCACGACCGTGTCAATGGATGTTGAACTGCCAGAGGTGGAATACCCAGATGTGTATAATTACCTCATCAACTTTCCCTCGCTGTTCAGTGGTGAAGCACTGCATGCTGATAAATCTCTGGACAGTTATCTTTACAGAAATTCAGGATTTGTCAGCCCCCCTAAGATGTGGCATCTTGTAAACAAGAAAATAACAATCCTCAGTGGACGGGTAAGTCACTTAAGTATTGAGTACTAGAACTGAACTTTGTCCAGTTTAATTTCTTTTGCTTTTACCATAATTAGCAAGACTGATAAATCATAATTCTTAGAATTATAGATGTGCTCGTCTATGTCATAGATATTGGTAATGATACACTTGACACTTCACAGCCAAAACGTGGAAAGGGAAAATGAGAGGGTGACTGACAAATGTCTAAAGGTCACTGTTTTTTATCACTGATTTTCTTATAACAGTTATTATTTCTTTGGCCCGGCTGATAGCAGCAATCCATTTTGCACGCCTGTCAGGGTCCCGTGGCAGCCTATGAAACTTTCTTCCCGATTTCTGACCTCTCCTGTTGTGGCATTTATATGCCATACAACTCTCCGGCATTGTGGCACGGTAATATTTGAAGATTTCGGCGAAAAATAACGAAAGTCAGTGTCGGTAAGACGGCGGAAATATGGCGTTTTACTGACAAGATGGCGTCTGTCTACAGTCTGGAGCGGATGTGACGTCACATGCAAGTGCTCCATAGGTGCTATTTTCTCTGTTTTGTAGTCCCTCTCACACTTTCTCACCCTCTCATTTGTAGGGTACTGGGGCAGAGGATGCGCCTGACTCTCTATCTCCAGAAGACGGTTAGTGCCAAGAAAATCTTCTGCAAAAAAGAAAGTCAAAGCTAAAAATGGCACAGATCTGATATTCTGTGTTGATAACCAGCTGATATCAGTTGAAAATCTTGGATTATGTATAGAAAGGAAAAAAGAAAGGAGTGTGATCCAATTCCATAAACAGCATGAAATATTATAGAACTGCTTGTAACACAACATAATGTAATGTAAACCAGGTCATGTTTTGAAAAACAAAGTTGCCACCCTATAAGTGCTTTATAAATTTAAAATCCTAACAAAATGTGGCCTTTTATACCACAATGCTGTTTAGTTCTCTGATCTGGGTGGCCAGAAAGTGTTTTGTTTGAATAATTTTCTATATCTGATGGTAGTGCAGGCTACAAGGCAAATCAGCGGTTTATGTTAATGCACTTGTAATATGGCTATACTTTACACAGTATTCGAGGTATAAGAGGGAAACACAGTGAGAGACGTTGTGCTGTGTCTGTCCTCTTCACTAAATTTATCTGGCTAAGCTGATGAGAGCGCAATGCCACAGAGGCATTAAAGCAGCATTATGTGAGAATTAGGTTTTTTTTTTTTTGCTCGTAGGCTCCCCCTACAGTTGCGGCGTGTAATTCATTTTTACCCCACTGTTGTAAATACAAATTGGGCTTTGAGCTCCACTCATGGACAGCTGGACACGTGCTTTGGATGACAATCTGAAAGATACAGAGCCGCAGAAGCCAAAGAACCATGTTATGACCAGGTAGAATAATCTTAAACAGTTTTACACAAATATGACGGCATAGTTTTATTATCCCCTGCTGGCTGAAAGGCCCAAAGGTGGATTATGTCATGGTGATGTCCGTCCCTTCCTCCCTCCTGGGAAGGGTGCTCACCTTCTGAAATCAACTCCTCTCACAATTTTTTGGCGGAATTTCACAAAACTTGACAGGATTCTTTGTTATGTTGGTAATACGCATATTGTAATTTCGTTAAATTGGGTCACATTTTACCAGTTACAGCCCTTGATTAACAAAATTTATAATTTGACAATTTCATGAGTGTGTTTTCCTTCTGAAATCAACTCCTCTCACATTTTGTGGAGGAATTTCACGAAACTTGGCAAAAGGCAGTGTTGTATGTTGGTAGTACGCATATTGTAATTTCGTTAAATTTGGTCACATTTTACCAGAGTTACAGCCCTTGATTAACAACCTGGTACTTTCACAATTTCATGAAGGTGTGCTCACCTTCTGACATCAACTCCTCTCACAGTTTGTAGATGGATTTCTTGAAGCTTGGCAAAAGGCCTTGTTATATGAAAAAGAAGAAAGAAGGCACAACTTTATTCATCACACACTTGGGAAATTTCCTCTCTGCATTTAACCCATCTGAAGCAGTGAACACACACATGAGCAATTAGCACACACACATACCCAGAGCAGTGGGCAGCCATGCTAACAGCACCCGGGGAGCAGTCGGGAGTTAGGTGCCTCGCTCAAGGCCGTCCCATATTAACCTAACCTGCATGTCTTTGGACTGTGGGGGGGGAAACTGGAGCACCCAGAGGAAACCTACGCAGACACGGGGAGAACATGCAAACTCCACACAGAAAGGCCCTTGCCGGCCGCTGGGTTCGAACCCAGAACCTTCTTGCTGTGAGGCGACCGTGCTAACCACTTACACCACCATGCTGCCCATATGATGGTAATACGCATATTGTAATTTAATTTCGTTTGTGAAATTTTTACCAGAATTTGACCCTTGATTAAATAACTTGGACAATTTCATGAGGGTGTACGTTCTTCTGAAATCAACTCCGCTCACAATTTGTGGAGGAATTTCACCAAACTTGGCAAAAGGCTTTGTTATATGACAGTTATACACACGTTGAAATTTCATTTAATTTGGGCAAATTTTACCAGAATTATGTCCTTGACTATTCACAAACTTGTACTTTGGCAATTTCATCAAGGTGTGCTTGCTTTCTGAAATCAACTTCCCTCACAATTTTTATTATCCCCCACTGGCTGAAAGGCCTGAAGGGGGATTATGTCATGGCGATGTCCGTCTGTCTCAGGAAGGGTACTCACTTTCTGAAATCAACTCCTCTCTCAACCTTTTGTAGGAATTAAACGAAACTTGAGAGGATTCTTTGTTATATGTCGGTAGTACGCAAATTGCAATTTTGTTCAGTTCAGTCGCATTTTACCAGAGTTATGGCAGAGTTGCCAGTGGGGGATATTATGCTCTCAGAGCACTCTTGTTTACTGTGACATTGGAAACAAACAATAAGAATGGTGGAAAGTTTTAGTTTTGCTGAAACACCATGCTTGCATTTTCAGGCCATATACATTGCAGTGTGTGTAATCGAATAAAATATTGGCGACATGATGTAGGCAGATGTGAGGTATTGTCAAAAAGTTGTTGTGGAATGCAAAAGCATTTGTGATCAGCGATAGAAACCCATGAAATGCTTACCAAGCTTACAGCAGTGAACCAGGTGAGGTGTTTTGAATGGTATTTGTGCTTCAAGAGGGTCAGGAGGTCACTGGAAGACGACGTTCTTCCCCTTTTGATGCAGGAATGCCACTCGGAACACCTCACCCAGCTCACTGCTTCATTTCTTTGGGCTTGGTGAAGCATTTCCAGGGTCTCCATTGCTGATTCTCCAGGTGTGACAGAATTTGATGTTTGCTCTCTGGTCCATAGTAAAATTGCAAATAAACATGTAATATAGGTCCTGATGTTGACATCATGCAACATCACTGGCTCACGAGAGTTACTGCTCACTCGTACTGGAACTTTTTGATTGCACCTTGGGCACATACTATACATTGGGCAGTGTAATTTATTACAAGCTAGTTGAGACAGATTTGCAGAATTGCAAGCTTTCAAGGCGTATTGGGTGTGAGATGAATTTACAGTGGGGCAAAAAAGTATTTAGTCAGTCACCAATTGTGCAAGTTCTCCCACTTAAAAAGATGAGAGAGGCCTGTAATTTTCATCATAGGTACACTTCAACTATGAGAGACAAAATGAGGAAAAAAAAAATCCAGAAAATCACATTGTCTGATTTTTAAAGAATTTATTTGCAAATTATGGTGGAAAATAAGTATTTGGTCAATAACAAAAGTCTCATCTCAATACTTTGTTATATACCCTTTGTTGGCAATGACAGAGGTCAAACGTTTTCTGTAAGTCTTCACAAGGTTTTCACACACTGTTGCTGGTATTCTGGCCCATTCCTCCATGCAGATCTCCTCTAGAGCAGTGATGTTTTGGGGCTGTTGCTGGGCAACACGGACTTTCAACTCCCTCCAAAGATTTTCTATAGGGTTGAGATCTGGAGACTGGCTAGGCCACTCCAGGACCTTGAAATGCTTCTTACGAAGCCACTCCTTCATTGCCCGGGCGGTGTGTTTGGGATCATTGTCATGCTGAAAGACCCAGCCACGTTTCATCTTCAATGCCCTTGCTGATGGAAGGAGGTTTTCACTCAAAATCTCACGATACATGGCCCCATTCATTCTTTCCTTTACACGGATCAGTCGTCCTGGTCCCTTTGCAGAAAAACAGCCCCAAAGCATGATGTTTCCACCCCCATGCTTCACAGTAGGTATGGCGTTCTTTGGATGCAACTCAGCATTCTTTCTCCTCCAAACACAAGTTGAGTTTTTACCAAAAAGTTCTATTTTGGTTTCATCTGACCATATGACATTCTCCCAATCCTCTTCTGGATCATCCAAATGCTCTCTAGCAAACATCAGACGGGCCTGGACATGTACTGGCTTAAGCAGGGGGACACGTCTGGCACTGCAGGATTTGAGTCCCTGGTGGCATAGTGTGTTACTGATGGTAGCCTTTGTTACTTTGGTCCCAGCTCTCTGCAGGTCATTCACTAGGTCCCCCGTGTGGTTCTGGGATTTTTGCTCACCGTTCTTGTGATCATTTTGACCCCACGGGGTGAGATCTTGCGTGGAGCCCCAGATCGAGGGAGATTATCAGTGGTCTTGTACGTCTTCCATTTTCTAATAATTGCTCCCACAGTTGATTTCTTCACACCAAGCTGCTTACCTATTGCAGATTCAGTCTTCCCAGCCTGGTGCAAGTCTACAATTTTGTTTCTGGTGTCCTTTGACAGCTCTTTGGTCTTGGCCATAGTGGAGTGTGACTGTTTGAGGTTGTGGACAGGTGTCTTTTTATACTGATAAGTTCAAACAGGTGCCATTAATACAGGTAACGAGTAGAGGACAGAGGAGCCTCTTAAAGAAGTTGTTACAGGTCTGTGAGAGCCAGAAATCTTGCTTGTTTGTAGGTGACCAAATACTTATTTTACCGAGGAATTTACCAATTAATTCATTAAAAATCCTACAAATGTGATTTCCTGGATTCTTTCCCCCCCATTCTGTCTCTCATAGTTGAAGTGTACCTATGATGAAAATTACAGGCCTCTCTCATCTTTTTAAGTGGGAGAACTTGCACAATTGGTGGCTGACTAAATATTTTTTTGCCCCACTGTATTTATTTGCATGCGAGCCTGAAATGGGACTGAGGTTACTATCCTACTAGATGACTTGTCATTAGGAAAAATTACAAATCTCCATGAGACAGGTATAACATAAGGTTAGTCTACATCACAATTTTTCATAAATAACATCGGCAGGGATGTAACTCTGCTGTTGGATTGTCATTGCTTTTCTGTTAGCTGTGAGACAGATCACGGAGTACGTCTTGAAGTAAACATCCATGCTGAGACTCCCCCCATGCAACAGTTTGCACAAGTATTGCACACAATTTGGAATAGTAGCATGCTAAGCTAACATAACAGGAGCCATAGACAATATGCTGCTAACACTGATGTATCTAATGCTGGGGAATGCTAACAGACAAAGAACAGCTAGTCAGTTTAATTAACTTTACAAAACATGGATGCCTCTGACACAAAGTAGTGCAAACTTTGGTGGCAACCTTGCCAACAAAGCTAAACAACAACTGACGCAAGAGCAATAATTACCCATACCAATGTCTGAATGGTATGGGTAATAATGGGTAACAAGTGCTGTAAATTGTGTCACAGCTCTCATGAGAGGGCTCTGGGACGCACCATCAGAGTTGCATCATGCTATAACTGGCAAACCTGATAAGGAGATGAGGTGGAAGACAAGTCATTCTCCTTATTACAAGTCAGCGTACTATCAAAATGATTTTAAAGCTGATATTTTAACTTAAAATTCCTATATAATGCTGCTTTAAAGAGAAAAGTTATATATCAAGTGACCACTGAATTTAAAAAAAAAAAAAGTAGGTTGTGTATCTGGTCAGTGTGATTGGTGTCTTGCTGAAAGATGTGATGTGATGATTGGCTCTGTGCAGAGGACAGGGTGAATTCTGAGGGAGAGATGATGGCTGACTGCATCAGCGAGCGCAGCAGCCTGACCAAAGCGGAGAGCGACCCACCAGGTGAGCAGCATTTCTGATTCAGCAGACACAAGGGGAAATTTCTATTTCTGAAGCTCTCTTCCTCCTACATGCTTGGTTGGCAGTGTGTAATATCTGTTTGTTCCCCTGCGTGTTTTTCTAGCAGCCACCCCACATCACTTTTAACTTGCTTTTTGTTAGCTAAGCGATATAACCTGTGTGCTGTATTCTTTTTCTTCTGTTTCCTACTTTTGTGTGCTTGCGTTCTCCTTTTTCCCCTCCGTGGTTTTGCACTGGGCAGCTCTAGGTCCTGACTCCTGCTCTATCGGTATGGAAGAGTAACTCTGGTATGTAGGCCTTTCTGTCTCCTCTGTCTTCATGTTCTATAAGCAAAATCGTGGTCTTGATCACGATGACAAAGTTGAAGACCCTGCAGTTACACTGTGTCGTCTGCTTTGTGTTTGACCACTGATTTAAAGCTTGGACCTGGTGCTCTTTTCTGCCTTGCAGGTTTCTCAGGCTCCATGGAGAGTTTGATTACTCGGAGCACAAGCTGCTCTAGCCAGCCACTGCTCTGTCCCATGAGCACTTTGCACATGGAGGATGAATAACTGGACCTTGATCCCCTTCTGTCCCTGAGGCTAATTCTGCTGGCCCTGCCCGAACCGCCGTTAATGGCGTCCTCTTCAGCCCTATTCACACAGCCATCAACAGCAGTTTCTCTTCCAATCCAGTGTCTAGTTACTCAAATGGTGACATTTTTGTGCGTATATCAGTCTTCTGTTATTTCACCTATTCGGAGCTGAATTTTGTTTAGTGCAAGTTTTAAAATGTATTTATTTAGAAATGCTCTCAAATCCAGCGTAGCGTACAAGCAGTTGGGAAATAAGAGGAAAATAGGATTTCCTCTGCTGCTTGGGTTTAACACGGTAGATTTGAGTCATTAGTGGAAGAAATATTAGTATTACTACAGATACAACACTAACCTGATATGGTTCATGTTTAAAGCACAACTAAATATTTAACATTTTTCCGAAAGCTTTGATGAGTAATGAAAGCAGTGTTGATTATAATGTAAAGATGTTAAAGATATTTGTGTATTACAGATCTGTAACTCAGTGAATTTGATATGAAGTCATATTTTATAGCAAGCCTTGAGCGAACTCATCTTTCTGTTTTATTGAGTGATGGAGGGACTCTCCAGAACCAGACTGTGTGTGTGGGGTGTACAAACTTTGTTTTTTGACAAAATATATTGCTTTAACTGTATTTGCACCTCCTTCTACATATATATTCTGTAGAATGAACTTATTACACTAAATTTTGTGATAGTATACTAATCATTCCTTTAACATATCTTCTTCTAAAGGAGAAATGCGGTTGAGTTGGTGTGCATTAACCCAATTGTAACAAGACATTGTGAACACTTTTTTTTTTTCTCTATCTCCAGCCGTTTTTGGATATCTCTTTCCTAGCGCACAAATATTTAATCATTTTACTCTTAACATGTATTCATTCCATCTCCTCTATCCCAAAACACCACGATATGCAACTGCTTTGTAAATGCATCATTATGCACAGAGGTGTATGTGCCTTTAAAAACAAGTCTGGCTACTTACTGCTTTGAGCTGTTCAGGTCTTGTAATTAAAGAACACATTTGGAGGCTTGAGACGTGTGTATTATTTCAGCGTTCTGTATATGACCATGCATTGAAATGCACTCTATACTCTGGGCTTATCACTTCTATGATACTAAGTGATGGAGTATAATTTTATGACTAAACAACCACAATATTTGACAGTTATATTAATTGATACTTGTTTTGTGTGTGTAGACCATTGAGTGATCAAGAGTTGCTATGAATAGATTTATAATTAACACACACATTGTTGATTGCTCTGTAAACTGGTTATTAAAGTGCATATGCAATATTGATAAATTGCTTTAATATCAGACGATGCTCTGCATGATGTGTAAATAAAGATGATATATTTAACACACTCTCTGAAGGATGCGTCCTGATTTCTGTCTGTTTATGTGCCATTTCCACCTGATGATCCACTGTGCCTTCTCATATCTCCTTGGAACATTACTGGCCTGCTATCAAACATTGGCTCAGCCATAGTTCAGGAGAGCAACACGCTGCACACTTGAACACAGCATAATGTTAAAGTGCATGTGAATGATTTACCAATAAAATTAATTCTTTGGTAATTGTACTTCATGGCAATTTTAATGCCTAAATTCTAGGACTGAATCTGAGCTCTAATGAGGAATCCAGGACGACAATGACCACTATAACATAAAACATTTTTTATTTTTTAAAATCCAGAATGAAATCAAATTCCATCCATCCGTTTTCTTTTTAAGATTTTTTTTTGGGGGGGGCTTTTTGCACCTTTATTGGATAGGACAGTGTAGAAACAGGAAATGAGCGGGAGAGAGACGGGGAGGGATCGGGAAATGACCTCGGGCCAGAATCGAACCCGGGTCCCCGGATTTATGGTATGGTGCCTTATCCACCTGAGCCACGATGCCCCCCCATCCATCCATCCATCCATCCATTTTCTGCCGCTTATGCGGGTCCGGGTCGCGGGGGTAGCAGCCTAAGCAGAGCAGCTCAGACTTACCTCTCCCCGGCCACCTCCACCAGCTCTTCTGGGGAATACTGAGGCATTCCCAGGCCAGGAGAGGGATGTAATCTCTCCAGTGTGTCCTGGGTCTGCCCCAGGGTCTCCTCCCCAGTGGGGCATACCCAGAGAACCTCCCCTGGAAGGTGTGCAGGGAGCATCCTAACAAGGTGCCCGAACCACCTCAACTGACTCCTTTCGATGTCGAGGAGCAGTGGTTCTACTCTGAGTCTCTCCTGAATGACCAAGCTTCTCACCCTGTCTCTAAGGGAGAGCCCAGCCACCCTGCAGAGAAAACTCATTTCAACCGCTTGTATCTGCGATCTCATTCTTTCGGTCACTACCCACAGATTGTGACCATAGGTGAGAGTGGGAACGTAGATGAACCAGTAAATTGAGAGCTTTGCCTTTTGGCTCAGCTCTCTCTTTACCAGAACAAACCAGTTTAGCATCCGCATCACTGCTGACGCTGCCCCGATCCGTCTGTCCAACTACCACTCCCCTCACTTGTGAACAAGACCGTGAGATACTTAAACTTCTCCACTTGAGGTAGCAACTCCCCCCTGACCCGAAGTAGGCACTCCACCCATTTCCAACTGAGTGCCATGGACTTGGAGGTGCTGATCTTCATCCCAGCCACTTCACACTCGGCTGCAAACCATCCCAGCACATGCTGTAGGTCACAGATTGATGAAACCAACAGGACCACATCATCTGCAAAAAGTAGAGACGTGATCCTGATGCCACCAAACTGGACACCCTCCGCCCCTTGGCTGCGCCTAGAAATTTTGTCCATAAAAGTTATGAACAGAACCGGTGACAAAGGGCAGCCCTGGCAGAGTCCCACATGCACCGTGAATGCGAACTAAACTCATGCTCCAGTCATACAGGGTCTGAATGGCCCGCAGTAGTGGGCCCTGAACCCCATACTCCCGAAGCACCCCCCCACACACACACACAGGGCACCACGACGGACAAGGTCGTAAGCCTTCTCCAGGTCCACATTTCATTTCCACAAAACACATGTAGACCGGTTGGGCAAACTCCCATGCACCCTCCAGTACTCTTGCAAGGGTAAAGAGCTGGTCCAGTGTTCCATGACCAGGACAAAAACTGCATTGTTCCTCCTGAATCCGAGGTTCGGCTATCAGCCGGACTCTCCTCTCCAGCACCCCAGCCTAAGCTTTCCCAGGAAGGCTGAGAAGTGTGATCCCCCATAGTTGGAACACACTCTCCAGTCCCCCTTTTTAAAAAGGGGGACCACCACCCAAGTCTGCCAATCCAGAGGCACTGTCCTGGACCTCCATGCAATGTTGAAGAGGCATGTCAGCCAAGACAGCCCAACAACATCCAGCACTTTCAGGAACTCAGGATGAATCTCATCCACCCCTAGAGCCCGGCCACCGAGGAGCTTTTTAACCACCTCGGCAACCTCAGTCCCTGTGATGGATGGGTGAGTCCTCCCAAGCACCCTCAGACTCTGCGTCCTGCTCAGACAACATGAAGGTGGGATTGAGGAGATCCTCGAAGTATTCCTTCCACTGCTGGATGATGTCCCCAGTTGAGGTCAACAGCACTCCATCCCCACTGTAAAAAGTAGGGACGGAGCACTGCTTCCCCTTCCTGAGCCACTGGACGGTTTGTCAGAATCTCTTTGAGGCTGACCGAAAGTCGCTTTCCATGGCCTCATCGAACTCCTCCCACATCCAAGTTTTTGCTTCAGCGACCGCCAGAGCCGCGTTCCACTTGGCCCATTGGTATCTGTCAGCTGCCTCTGATGACCCACAGGCTAACCAAGCCCGATAGGACTCCTGCAATTTGACGGCTCCCCTCACCACAGGTGTCTACCACTGGGTTCGGGGATTACTGCCACAACAGGCACCAACAACCTTGCAGCCACAGCTCTGCATGGTCACCTCAGCAATAGAGGTACAGAACATGGTCCACTCGGACTCAATGTCCCCATCTTCCCTCGGTATGCAGTTGAAGCTCTGCTGGAGATGGCAGTTGAAGATCCGACAGATGGGAGCCTCCACCAGACATTCCCAGCATACCCTCACTACACATTTGGGCCTACCAGGTCTGTCTGACCTCCTCCCCCACCATCTGATCCAGCTCGCCACCAGGTAGTGACCAGTTGACAGCTCTGCTCCTCTCTTCACCCAAGTGTCCAAGACATACAGTCGTAGATCAGATGAAACAACTACAAAGTCAATCATCGATCTACGGCCTAGGGTATCCTCATGCCACATGCACTTATGGACACCCTTATGCTTGAACATGGTGTTCATTATGGCCAAACCACGCATGGCACAGAATTCCAACACCTTGGTTCAGACTGGGCAGGCCGTTCCTCCCAATCACACCCCTCCAGGTCTCACCTTCATTGCCCACATGAGTGTTGAAGTCCCTGAGTAAAACAATGGAGTCCCCTCGTGGTGCACTGTCTAGTACCCCACTCAAGGACTGCAAGAAGTCCAGGTACTCTGAACTACCATTTGGTGCATAAGCGCAAATGAAAGAGACCGTTCTCTGACCCGAAGGCGCAGGGAAATGACCCTCTCGTTTACTGGGGAGAACCCCAATGTTAGTGCGCCGAACTAGAGGGATACCAATAGCCCCATCCCTGCCCGGCACCACTCACCCTTGGCAACTCCAGCATGGAAGGGTGTCCAACCCCTCTCCAGGAAATTGGTTCCATAGCCCAAGCTATGCATTGAGGTGAGCCCAACTATATCTAGTCGGTACCCCTCAACCTCACGCACAAGCTCAGGCTCCTTCCCCACCAGAGAGGTGACATTCCATGTCCCAAAAGCCAGTTTTGTCAGTCAGGGATCAGTACACCAGGGCCTCCGCCTTTGGCTGCCACCTGATCCACAATGCACCAGACCCTTATGGCACTTCCTGCAGGTGGTGGGTCCACAAGAGAGTGGCTCTGTGTTGCTCATTTGGGCTAGGCCCAGCCGGGCCCCACAGACATAGGCCTGGCCACCAGGCACTCGCCAATGAGCCCCTTCCCCAGGCCTGGCTCCAAGGGTGGGGCCCCGGTATTCCTGGTCTGGGCGAGGGCACTCGGCTCCTTGCTTTTTCTCTCATAAGGGTCTTCCAAACCGCTCTTTTTCTGACCTCTCATCTAGGACCTGTTTGCCTTGGGAGACCCTACCAGGGGTAAATGCCCCTGACAACATAGCTCCTAGAATCACTGAGGCACTCAAACCCCTCCACCACGTTAAGGTGGTGATTCAAGGGAGGGGTAATTCAAATTCACTTGTTAAATTATTATTATTTTTTTTAGCTGTTTTAGGTTAAAAAGACTGAGAAATACACTTACTGACCACTTTATTAGGAACACCTAATAATAACAACCTGCTCATTCAGCAGTTGAAGCAATTGACAAAGACCACACAGCATTTTTCGATTGTCAGCTGCTCAGTTTTGGTGAACCTGCACCTACTGTAGCCTCAGACTCCTGTCTTGATGTGGTGTGCTGCTGTGGTAACCCAACCACCCCAATTAGCAGATATAAATAGTGGTTATTTGAGTTCCTGTAGCCTTATTAGCCCTGGCCCTTTTCCTCTGACCTCTCTCATTAACAAACCATTACCCCCCACAGAACTGGCACTCCTGGATTTTTGTTGTGTTTTTCACACCATTCTGCATAAATACTGACAGTTGTGCATGAAAATCCCAAAATGATCAGCAGTTTCTAAAATTCTCAAAAGATCCTGTCTGACACCAACAATCATGCCACAGTCAAAGTCACCAAGATCGTACTTGATCCTCATTCAAATGTTTGATGTGACCTCTGAAGCTCTGACTCGGTCTCTGCATGATTTTAACACAAGCTTGTAGTACTCGAGTCCAACTCATGCCCTAATTTTAAGGACTCGTGACTCAACTTGGATTTGAGCACTGATGACTCGGATTCGGACGCGTGCATTAACTGCATTCAGACTTGTAAATTGGAAACGAGGACTCAAATTTTTTCTTTATTTTTTGTAACATGCCATAATAATTTGGCATAAGATATTTATATTTACATAAATTTTTGTACTAATTTCGTGCAAGAGTGTCACACCTGCCCACCTTAGCACATGCATCAGATAGACTCTCGGGTGTGCTCTGGACAGCGCGTGTGCCAAGCGGACTCTCGCGTACGCACCGTAAACGACTCACACTTGCACAGGATTAAGGCACAGTCAGTGTGCCGATATAAAAACTATGAAAACACACTAAATTTGCAAAGTATTGAGTTGCGTTGCTGACACATTACCGAGCCTTATCTCCTTGTTTGGTTTCCTGATCCCCTGTTTCTCGTCTTTGATTCTGCTGAGTCTATGATAGCCTGTTTGTGCCTCACTTGACCTATTGCCTGTTTCACTGTTTTACAATTTTGTCTGCCGTTCTGGATTGTTTACCTGTCTTCACTTGTATTAATAAACACACCTTCTGCAGTTACGTCTGTCTCCCAACCATCTCTGACAGAATGCTTCACACTCCCTGACAAAGAGAAAGCACACTCAACTGTTCATACATCATGTTCAGGAACAAATTAATGTTAATGGTGCTAAAACAGCCACCATCAAATGGTGCGGTTGGAGTCAAGTTCTCGGACTCAATTTACAGTGGTGCTTGAAAGTTTGTGAACCCTTTAGAATTTTCTATATTTCTGCATAAATATGACCTAAAACATCATCAGATTTTCACACAAGTCTTAAAAGTAGATAAAGAGAACCCAGTTAAACAAATGAGACAAAAATATTATACTTGGTCATTTATTTATTTAGGAAAAGGATCCAATATTACATATCTATGAGTGGCAAAAGTATGTGAACCTTTGCTTTCAGTATCTGGTGTGATCCCCTTGTGCAGCAATAACTGCAACTAAACGTTTCCGGTAACTGTTGATCAGTCCTGCACACCGGCTTGGAGGAATTTTAGCTCATTTCTCCGTACAGAACAGCTTCAACTCTGGGATGTTGGTGGGTTTCCTCACATGAACTGCTCGCTTCAGGTCCTTCCACAACATTTAGATTGGATTAAGGTCAGGACTTTGACTTGGCCATTCCAAAACATTAACTTTATTCTTCTTTAACCATTCTTTGGTAGAACGACTTGTGTGCTTAGGGTCGTTGTCTTGCTGCATGACCCACCTTCACTTGAGATTCAGTTCATGGACAGATGTCCTGACATTTTCCTTTAGAATTTGCTGGTATAATTCAGAATTCATTGTTCCATCAATGATGGCAAGCCGTCCTGGCTCAGGTACAACAAAACAGTCCCAGACCATGATATTACCGCCACCATGTTTCACAGATGGGATAAGGTTCTTATGCTGGAATGCAGTGTTTTCCGTTCTCCAAACATAATGCTTCTCATTTAAACCAAAAAGTGATATTTTGGTCTCATCCATCCACAAAACATTTTTCCAATAGCCTTCTGGCTTGTCCACGTGATCTTTAGCAAACTACAGATGAGCAGCAATGTTCTTTTTGGAGAGCAGTGGCTTTCTCCTTGCAACCCTGCCATGCACACCATTGTTGTTCAGTGTTCTCCTGATGGTGGACTCATGAACATTAACATTAGCCAATGTGAGGGAGGCCTTCAGTTACTTAGAAGTTACCCTGGGGTCCTTTGTGACCTCGCCAACTATCACACGCCTTGCTCTTGGAGTGATCTTTGTTGGTCGACCACTCCTGGGGAGGGTAACAATGGTCTTCAATTTCCTCCATTTGTACACAATCTGTCTGACTGTGGATTGGTGGAGTCCAAACTCTTTCGAGATGGATTTGTAACCTTTTCCAGCCTGATGAGCATCAACAACGCTTTTTCTGAGGTTCTCAGAAATCTCCTTTGTTCATGCCATGATACACTTCCACAAACATGTGTTGTGAAGATCAGACTTTGATAGATCCCTGTTCTTTAAATAAAACAGGGTGCCCACTCACACCTGATTGTCATCCCATTGATTGAAAACACCTGACTCTAATTTCACCTTCAAATTAACTGCTAATCCTAGAGGTTCACATACTTTTGCCACTCACATATATGTAATATTGGATCATTTTCCTCAATAAATAAATGACCAAGTATAATATTTTTGTCTCATTTGTTTAACTGGGTTCTCTTTATCTACTTTTAGGACTTGTGTGAAAATCTGATGATGTTTTAGGTCATATTTATGCAGAAATATAGAAAATTCTAAAGGGTTCACAAACTTTCAAGCACCACTGTAGATCAATAGTGGACTTGACTCAATTTTTTTCAATGACTCGGACTTGAACACTGGGTACTCGAGACTGGACTCGGACTCGAGGTTTAGTGACTGGACTACAACACTGTTTTGACATGAAAAGTATTAATGTGCAGGGATGTGGGTGTCCACCTTGAAACACACTGAAATCATTTCACCCCATTATCCTTTGTGCTGATAAATTAAACTCGCATTACATCACACCAGGATTTGCTTCTTTAATGTGTAGCTTCCTGCACAGATACATCTGGAAATAAAATTCTCAACAGTATCAAATCAGTTAGAGTCAAACAAGCACTTAAAAGAAACAAGTCGTCACAACAGCTGGGATTTAAAGTTGTTCTACCATTATCACAAACAGCAACTACAAAAAAAGGAAAAAGTGTATCTGAAAAAAATCAAAAGGGTATTAATGGTGATGATTCTTGCTTAAGAATTTGAGTCTGGTTGAAATTTTCATCACTGACAAAACTTAAAGTAAGCATCTGGAATGTTTACACCAGACAGATTTATGACACATTCAGGTAAATTAGTGCACATCCAGAAGGATGCAAACTATTCTGATTTCTAATTAAATAAATGCTAAGACTCAGTTGCTTTAACAGCAACTGGCATGTTTTTGGGAGGTGGGAGAAAACCCACATGAACATGGGGAGAACATGCACAGAAACTCAACACAGACAGTAAGTTTGTAGTGTTACTTGAAAACCAAACATCAGCGATTTCTCTATGGAGAATTCTCTTGTTAATTTTCATTGATTGCAACTTTTAAGTGCCTTACAATGAAATTAAAATAAAATTCATTTAGAAATACAAATATTCTATCCGATTTTAGGGCCAAAATGCGAGCTCTTTATCTAAATTAATCTATAAATCTAATAAACATTTATTCAACATATCAGCACTGCAAAGGTGAAAGGATCTCAAATAAAGTAAAATTTCTGTAATATTTCCTATTATAAGATTACATTACAGTAAATATAAGATTACTAACTTATGGTATAATAAACTCATATTACCTATATTGAAAATAATTTCACCTGTTAAGGCGTGATTTATTTCAGGGAATATATTTTAAAAAGTGGAAACTGCATTTCAAAAGAGTGCAAGGGTATTTCAAAAAGTTCTCGGCCTCACCCAGAAACAAGGGGCGTAACTCCCATTTTGGGGGCATAACTGTATACTATAAAGCCTTATATCACTGTCTACAAAAACTCAAACGAAAGAAAGCTTTGAGCTGGCATGCTGTTGTTCCAGAACAATGTGCCCGTCCACACAGCACAGGTGACAGGGACAGAAGCAGCCAAATGTGGCTTTGAACTGTTGTCCTATGCACCTTACTCACCTGACCTGGCATTATCCGTTTCCCAAACTGAAATCCCACTCGTGTGGTCACCATTTTCAGAGTGATGAAGTCATCCATGCTGTTGAGGAGGATCTGGAGGCTCCAGATTTGACCTTCTTCCACAAAGGGATAGCGACACTTGAACATTGGTGGACCAAGTGCAATGAAATTAAAGGAGACTATGTTGAAAAATAAACCAAGAACAGTCTTTCTCCTGTGACGTTTTCTGAACGAGACTGAGAACTTTTTTTAGCACCCTCATACGACCATTATCGCAGTACTAAAACAGCAGGTCTGTTAAATAGATATTGATTGATGTACAGTGGTGCTTGAAAGTTTGTGAACCCTTTAGAACTTTCTATATTTCTGCATAAATATGACCTACAACAACAACAACAGATTTTCACACAAATCCTAAAAGTAGATAAAGAGAACCCAGTTAAACAAATGAGAGAAAAATATTATACTTGGCCATTTATTTATTGAGGAAAATGGTCCAATATTACATTACAGACTGTAATGTAATGTACAGTCTGTACAGTCTGTGAGTGGCAAAAGTATGTGAACCTCTAGGATTAGCAGTTAATTTGAAGGTGAAATTAGAGTCAGGTGTTTTCAATCAATGGGTTGACAATCAGGTGAGAGTGGGCACCCTGTTTTATTTAAAGAACAGGGATCTATCAAAGTCTGATCATCACAACACATGTTTGTGGAAGTGTATCAGGGCACAAACAAAGGAGATTTCTGAGGACCTCAGAAAAAGCATTGTTGATGCTCATCAGGCTGGAAAAGGTTACAATACCGTCTCTAAAGAGTTTGGACTCCACCAATCCACAGTCAGACAGACTGTGTACAAATGGAGGAAATTCAAGACCATTGTTACCCTCCCCAGAAGTGGTCGACCAACAAAGATCACTCCAAGAGCAAGGCATGTAACACAACCCCGATTCCAAAAAAGTTGGGACAAAGTACATATTGTAAATAAAAACGGAATGCAATAATTTACAAATCTCAAAAACTGATATTGTATTCACAATAAAACATAGACAACATATCAAATGTCAAAAGTGAGACATTTTGAAATTTCATGCCAAATATTGGCTCATTTGAAATTTCATGAAAGCAACACATCTCAAAAAAGTTGGGACAGGGGCAATAAGAGGCTGGAAAAGTTAAAGGTACAAAAAAGGAACAGTTGGAGGACCAAATTGCAACTCATTAGGTCAATTGGCAATAGGTCATTAACATGACTGGGTATAAAAAGAGCATCTTGGAGTGGCAGCGGCTCTTAGAAGTAAAGATGGGAAGAGGATCACCAATCCCCCTAATTCTGCGCCGACAAATAGTGGAGCAATATCAGAAAGGAGTTAGACAGTGTAAAATTGCAAAGAGTTTGAACATATCATCATCTACAGAGCATAATATCATCAAAAGATTCAGAGAATCTGGAAGAATATCTGTAAGGGTCAAGGCCGGAAAACCATGCTGGGTGCCCGTGATCTTCGGGCCCTTAGACGGCACTGCATCACATACAGGCATGCTTCTCTATTGGAAATCACAAAATGGGCTCAGGAATATTTCCAGAGAACATTATCTGTGAACACAATTCACTGTGCCATCCGCCGTTGCCAGCTAAAACTCTATAGTTCAAAGAAGAAGCCGTATCTAAACATGGTCCAGAAGCGCAGATGTCTTCTCTGGGCCAAGGCTCATTTAAAATGAACTGTGGCAAAGTGGAAAACTGTTCTGTGGTCAGACGAATCAAAATTTGAAGTTCTTTATGGAAATCAGGGACGCTGTGTCATTCGGACTAAAGAGGAGAAGGACGACCCAAGTTGTTATCAGCGCTCAGTTCAGAAGCCTGCATCTCTGATGGTATGGGGTTGCATTAGTGTGTGTGGCATGGGCAGCTTACACATCTGGAAAGACACCATCAATGCTGGAAGGTATATCCAGGTTCTAGAGCAACATATGCTCCCATCCAGACGACGTCTCTTTCAGGGAAGACCTTGCATTTTCCAACATGACAATGCCAAACCACATACTGCATCAATTACAGCATCATGGCTGCGTAGAAGAAGGGTCCGGGTACTGAACTGGCCAGCCTGCAGTCCAGATCTTTCACCCATAGAAAACATTTGGCGCATCATAAAACGGAAGATACGACAAAAAAGACCTAAGATAGTTGGGCAACTAGAATCCTACATTAGACAAGAATGGGTTAACATTCCTATCCCTAAACTTCAGCAACTTGTCGCCTTAGTCCCCAGATGTTTACAGACTGTTGTAAAGAGAAAAGGGGATGTCTCACAGTGGTACAAATGGCCTTGTCCCAACTTTTTTGAGATGTGTTGTTGTCATGAAATTTAAAATCACCTAATTTTTCTCTTTAAATGATACATTTTCTCAATTTAAACATTTGATATGTCATCTATGTTCTATTCTGAATAAAATATGGAATTTTGAAACTTCCACATTATTGCATTCTGTTTTTATTTACAATTTGTACTTTGTCCCAACTTTTTTGGAATCGGGATTGTAGTTGGCGAGGTCACAAAGGACCCCAGGGTAACTTCTAAGCAACTGAAGGCCTCTCTCACATTGGCTAATGTTAATGTTCATGAGTCCACCATCAGGAGAACGCTGAACAACAATGGTGTGCATGGCAGGCTTGCAAGGAGAAAGCCACTGCTCTCCAAAAAGAACATTGCTGCTTGTCTGCAGTTTGCTAAAGATCATGTGGACAAGCCAGAAGGCTACTGGAAAAATGTTTTGTGGACGGATGAGACCAAAATAGAACTTTTTGGTTTAAATGAGAAGTGTTATGTTTGGAGAACGGAAAACACTGCATTCCAGCATAAGAACCATATCCCATCTGTGAAACATGGTGGTGGTAGTCTCATGGTTTGGGCCTGTTTTGCTGCATCTGGGCCAGGATCGCTTGCCATCATTGATGGAACAATGAATTTTGAATTATACCAGCAAATTCTAAAGGAAAATGTCAGGACACCTGTCCATGAACTGAATCTCAAGAGAAAGTGGGTCATGCAGCAAGACAACGACCCTGAGCACACAAGTTGTTCGAGCAAAGAATGGTTAAAGAAGAATCAAGTTAATGTTTTGGAATGGCCAAGTCAATGTCCTGACCTTAATCCAATCGTAATGTTGTGGAAGGACCTGAAGCGAGCAGTTCATGTGAGGACACCCTCCAACATCCCAGAGTTGAAGCTGTTCTGTATGGAGGAATGGGCTAAAATTCCTCCAAGCCGGTGTGCAGGACTGATCAACAGTTACCAGACATGTTTAGTTGCAGTTATTGCTGCACAAGGGGGTCACACCACATACTGAAAGCAAAGGTTCACATACTTTTGCCACTCACAGATATTGGATCATTTTCCTCAATAAATAAATGACCAAATATTTTTGTCTGTAGGTGTCCTGAATTACTGTACTATAGTTACCTCTTAAAAATAATGGTATATCATTCTTTATTAGATCAAGTTGGATATTTAAAAAAATTAATTAATCAATTAAAAAAAAAAGTCAGAACGTCAGAGTGAGTGCTGTTCCATTTACTTAGCTGCTCCTCTAACCCTCTTTGTATTATGGAAATCTCCCTCAATCTACTTACCTCTCTGTGCAGAACTACACCAGGAGTGGCCTACCCATCTGGCCTAAAGTAGTCAGGTTGAAAATTCTCTACTCAACTAATCCAAACAATTCAATCATTATCTATTAATATAGTTATTGTCCTTATGTTTATCCAACTCACTATAGGTCTTTTACACATATTTACACTTCCAGAATTCAGTGCAATTCACGACATAATGGATTTTCATGCATTTAGTCAAGAAACTGCATACACACTTTCTGTTAACACAGTTATAACCAGTTATAAATTGTAAATATTACTGAATAAACCAAGTGAAAAGAACCTCGTCCTTATGTTTATCTAAAACATATGCAACTGTTTTGATCGATTCTTGGTTAGTTACTTTACTTGGATATCATGTTTTGAGGTTAATCATGTTGTCCATTAGCTCACCTGACACGTACAGCTTTTAAGACTCACGTGTGCTTGTATCTATCCATTCCTCTTTAGAAGACATCATTTAAGGGGATCAGGACCGGGATCAGGAGAGGGCATGGTGAGAAAAGCAGCGGTGGGCAAGTGGGTTGGACCCAGAGAGACGTGGGAGGCTCAAGAGAAAGAATAGTGTTGTGTTAGAGCAGACAGAGAGTCTCACAAGGAGAGACACTGATGGAAATGGTAGAAAAGAAGGTGAGCTCTTCACCCTTCCTGAAGGCTTTTTATTTAAAGACACCCTTGAGTGTGTCTAGTCCTCTCCGCCAACGACGCCACACGCTTCCTGCCAGTGAGTTCCGCAACCTCACACCACAGGACGCCATCAGTGTGTTTGAGATTGAGAGAGAAGGTAAGAATCAGCAGACTGTTGCGTCCCAATCCAGGAAAAGAAGAAAAAAAAAGAAAAGTAACGTTCATTCAGTGTTTGCACGTTTGCAGTTTAGGTCATTTCTTGTCATGTTTGAAATAAATGATTTCTAATGTGTCTCCATTTCACAACCAGATTTTTAAAAAAAGAATGTGCATTTGTTCACAAATGCATTGAAACTGATGCAAAAAAGATGTTAAATCCTGCCATAATTGTTTTTAAATTTGAATTACCTTTTAAACTTTGATTCTTTGAAATTCAGAGGCATCTGCAGCTTATTATTGATGTAAATATTATATTACAATATAGATCAATTTCTGATTCAGACACCAAGATTAAACAGTATATACAGTACCTTAAATAAGCATATTTAGGAGGTAAAACCAGTAGATATATATTTTGTATCATTATATTCATCTTTCCAGCAGAGTTTTCGAGCCTGGATTGACCTTAAATATACAGAGCAGTGCAAGCCACCTTACATGTCTGGCTCGGTGCTGTACACAAATAGGATTATAAGTGATAAGTTAATCTGATTGCAGAGAGACACATGAACTCTTGGCTGATCTGGTGACAATCTGTTGTTTATGTCAGCATATGAAAGCATGATCATCTCTCTGGTCTTTAGCGACTGAATCCCCGTCGTCATGCCTGTTTGTATGTATAGCTTTCATCTCCGTGTCTGGAGAGTGTCCACTCACACTGGACGAGGTGCTGCACTTCTTAGGTCAATGTCCCGAGCTCTCCATGGGCTGGTTTGAGGAAGGACAGCTGGTGGGCTTCATTATCGGATCTGGTTGGGACAAGGAAAAACTTACACAGGTAAAGTATACACATCAGTAAACAGTGCTCGTGTATTAACTATGTATAGCAGTGTTTGACCTTCATGACTGTTCTTCTAAGCGTACTCTTTAGACTGATTTTTTTTCGTTAAAAGAAAGGCTCACCTAATTAAAATTCCAGTGCACTTGTTCACACCTGGCCTGGGGGCAATTTAGTGTAGTAAATCTGCTTATCAGCATATTTTTGGGAGGTGCCATGAAACCTAGAACCTAGAGGAAACCCACGCAAACACAGAGAGAACATGTAAAACTCCACACAAACAGTTAGCTGACCTCAGGATCGAACACCACCACACTACCTAGATTGTAATTAGTCTTGACACAATACATTGCCATAAAAAGGCTACAGCAGTGGCGATGGAGGCTTGAGGCACATAAAGTATGATAATGAATCTACTCTGAGCATTGAAGGCAGTTAGAAAGCTTCAAAGAAAATTAAACTTTTTTTTTTTTTAAACCTAAGTTTGTGTGTGTGTGTGTGTGTGTGTGTGTGGGGGGGGGGGGGGGGGGGGGCAATATTTCCAGGTTTTTAAAAATGACTCCTGTTTCAGGGTAATGGTGATTCAGCCATGATAGAGAGGTTGTTTGTCAACTGTTCAGCTTCATTTGAAGCCAAGTCACGTCAAGTTTATTTTTATAGCGCTTTTAACAATAGACATTGTTGCAAAGCAGCTTTACAGAAAATTAAAGACTTTAAACACGAGCTAATTTTATCCCTAATCTATTCCGTAATGAGTAAGCCTGTGGTGACGGTGGCAAGGAAAAGCTCTCTCAGACAACATGAGGAAGAAACTTCGACAGGAACCAGACTCAAAAGGGAACCCATCCTCATTTGGGTGATAACAGATAATGTGATTATAAATAATTTGCTTCTGTAACTGTGTCCTATATAGTCACAAAGTACAACTGTGTAACCAGGAAATTCATTATAGTTTTGACATGGTCTGTTTTGTTGAAGTTATCAACTGTTCATGATAACTGCAGTCTTAAAGTTAGCAAGTCAACTGTAGTCCTCAGCCATAAAAGTAAGTGTCCAGAGCGTCCTCCAAGTGTGACTATCAACTGTCCATATGGGGCCATGTGATGAGACTCCAGCCAGAAGTAGGGCATCAGGATGGATCAGGCAGGTCCGAGGAGCAGAAGAGGTCAGCATCTCAGTCTCGGGATCAACATGTAACTCAAAGGGACAGGCAGAGTGAAGGGGGGAGGGTCACGTTGGATAAAAGCATCTGCCAAATGGATTAATGTAAAAGTTTTAAAGAACAAACCTAAAACTGGATTTACAACCCAAGGGGTCCATTATATTCTTCTGCTTTAATAAACTCATTAATTACATACCAACATTTACTCCAACACCAAAATAAAAAAATTAAGGAATTTTAGTATAAATATGCAAATGATTATAGAAAATCGTGCATGCTGATTGGTCAAGAAATTCAGACTATTTGTCGATAATCACCTCGAGTGACTCGGCAAAATGGCAGCCAATCGCCTAGTCACCGTACATGAGGAAGAATTACAAATTATGAAAGAAAGTGTTGTTCCTAAAAGCACTAAAGATGCTACGGAGCTTGGTCTAAAACTACTCAAAAGGTAAGGTGGAATTGTGATTTATTTTACTGATTTCAAAACAAAGTATTTTATGTGACTCAGTGTAGATAAGTGACAAGTCTGTGCCGCGCCTTTATTACATTTACATGCTGCTTTTGAAGATTGAAATAAATATTTTTAAATAATCACCTGTGTATTTATACTAAAACAATTATCCACCTCAAGCTCAGTGAATATCGGTGAATAATATTCACCGATATTCACTTCACCTTCTGCGAATAATTATTAAATGTACAGTTATTATATTTTTCATACACAACCAGCCTTACTGGGGCGGCACGGTGGTGTAGTGGTTAGTGCTGTCGCCTCACAGCAAGAAGGTCCGGGTTCGAGCCCCGTGGCCGGCGAGGGCCTTTCTGTGTGGAGTTTGCATGTTCTCCCCGTGTCCGCGTGGGTTTCCTCCGGGTGCTCCGGTTTCCCCCACAGTCCAAAGACATGCAGGTTAGGTTAACTGGTGACTCTAAATTGACCGTAGGTGTGAATGTAAGTGTGAATGGTTGTCTGTGTCTATGTGTCAGCCCTGTGATGACCTGGCGACTTGTCCAGGGTGTACCCCGCCTTTCGCCCGTAGTCAGCTGGGATAGGCTCCAGCTTGCCTGCGACCCTGTAGAAGGATAAAGCGGCTAGAGATAATGAGATGAGATGAGGAACCAGCCTTACTACCGGTCTTTGATTTTAACTGTGCCATATATGTCTGTCTATTTGAACAGGAAGCTCTGACACGTCACATGCCCAACACTCCTACTGTACACATCCATGTGCTGTCTGTCCACCGGCACTGTCGCCAGCAAGGGAAAGGCTCCATTCTGCTGTGGCGTTACCTGCAGTATCTACGCTGCCTTCCAGGTCTGCACCGAACCCTGCTTGTGTGCGAGAAGTTTCTGGTGCCTTTCTATGAGAAGGCTGGCTTTAAGGAGAAAGGGCCCTCAGCAATCACAGTAGGAGCTCTGCGCTTCAGAGAGATGGAGTACACACTCGCAGGGCTGGCCTATGCTCGGCGCAAGAGCAACTGCTAAATTTCTATGATTACAGCTGACAGTGGTATGTTTATATACAGTAAAGGACACCAGTTCTCAGACTCTGGGCAGCAGCTGAAGGCTCAGGAAAGAAAATTTGGACCAGCCACCGTTACCAGTGTCACCCTGATGAGTGCTATTGAAACCAGAGACTGAAAATTTCAGTCTGCACATAATACTGTAAATGGTACTAAATATAAGAAGGTTAGATGAATCTACACAGTCTGTATAATGATGTGCAGTTTGGTACAAATGATTGTGTGCAATGCATTGGTGGTGTTCCACATGTGCACAGTGGTATGATGTATACTGAACTGTCTGTAAGCCACCAAGTCAGCAGTGGTTCGCCTGCGTGGGTTTCCTCCGACAGTACAAACACATGTGGATTAGCTCAACTGGCTACTCTAAATTGCCCCTAGGTGTGACGGTGAGTATGAATTGTTGTCTACGTCTCTGTGTTAGCCCTGTGTTACACCTCTCCTGGTTGAACCCCACCTCTTGCTCAGTGTCAACTGGGGTTGGCACCAGCTCACCTGTGACCGGCAACGGATAAGCCATTTAGATAAGAAATGAATGAATAAACCAAGTATACAACTCTGGTTCCATCTTATCTTATGTAAAAGCTAAATGTGTATAGAGATGTAACAAAGAAAATAAAGCATGGAAAGGCCATGCAAAGATCACTGGTGTCTCTGGAGATTGTCTGTAGCCAGTAGCTTGAATTGCTAATCTACTAAAAGCTAATATGAAGCCTGGCATAGCCAGGAAGCCATAACACAAGTCAAACAACTGATTTATTATGATTTTTTTGCACTGATTAGTGTGTTCGCCCACTACGGAGTAAGCGGGGTGAGGTATTGTTTTCAGTCGGGTTTCTTTTTTTTTTTGTTAACGATATTACGGGAAAACAGCTAGATCAATCTTCATGAAACTCTCAGGATAGATGGGCATTGGTCTCAAATAGAACCTCCAACATTTTGAGGATCATCCAGTCAAGGTCATCAAAAAGGTTAAAATCATCTTTGTTGTGTCTACTACCTCATATAGAGGCCTAACCACTACGTCATCGTGCTGTAAGAATGCAAGAGTGTAACGATCGCGCACTGCGCATGCACATACACGAGTTCTGATTAAAATGGCCGGTGAGTGTATACAATTCGGTTCACCATTCAAAATAAATGGACTAGACTGAAGAAATCGCTTTCAGACATGTTTATGCTTATTATAGAGGGAAAGTGCGTTCTAGGGCGGTACGGTGGTGTAGTGGTTAGCGCTGTCACCTCACAGCAAGAAGGTCCGGGTTCGAGCCCTGTGGCCGGCGAGGACCTTTCTGTGTGGAGTTTGCATGTTCTCCCCGTGTCCGCGTGGGTTTCCTCCGGGTGCTCCGGTTTCCCCCACAGTCCAAAGACATGCAGGTTAGGTTAACTGGTGACTCTAAATTGACCGTAGGTGTGAATGTGAGTGTGAATGGTTGTCTGTGTCTATGTGTCAGCCCTGTGATGACCTGGCGACTTGTCCAGTGTGTACCCCGCCTTTCGCCCGTAGTCAGCTGGGATAGGCTCCAGCTTGCCTGCGACCCTGTAGAACAGGATAAAGCGGCTAGAGATAATGAGATGAGAAGTGCATTCTACTGAGCTCTAGCGCTGGGCCATTTCCAGGAAATAAGAGTTTGGGTCATGGCAACAGCGTGTGTGTGTCAGCCTCGGTTTGGAGGTTTCAGTTTTGAAAACTGTAAGAGGTGAAAGTACAACCCTGATTCCAAGAAAGTTGGGACAAAGTACAAATTGTAAATAAAAATGGAATGCAATTTACAAATCTCAAAAACTGATATTGTATTCACAATAGAACAAAGACAACATATCAAATGTCGAAAGTGAGACATTTTGAAATTTCATGCCAAATATTGGCTCGTTTGAAATTTCATGACAGCAACACATCTCAAAAAAGTTGGGACAGGGGCAATAAGAGGCTGGAAAAGTTAAAGGTACAAAAAAGGAACAGCTGGAGGACCAACTTGCAACTCATTAGGTCAATTGGCAATAGGTCATTAACATGACTGGGTATAAAAAGAGCATCTTGGAGTGGCAGCGGCTCTCAGAAGTAAAGATGGGAAGAGGATCACCAGTCCCCCTAATTCTGCACCGACAAATAGTGGAGCAATATCAGAAAGGAGTTTGACGGTGTAAAATTGCAAAGAGTTTGAACATATCATCATCTACAGTGCATAATATCATCAAAAGATTCAGAGAATCTGGAAGAATCTCTGTGCGTAAGGGTCAAGGCCGGAAAACCATACTGGGTGCCCATGATCTTCGGGCCCTTAGACGGCACTGCATCACATACAGGCATGCTTCTCTATTGGAAATCACAAAATGGGCTCAGGAATATTTCCAGAGAACATTATCTGTGAACACAATTCACCATAACATCCGCCGTTGCCAGCTAAAACACTATAGTTCAAAGAAGAAGCCGTATCTAAACATGATCCAGAAGCGCAGACGTCTTCTCTGGGCCAAGGCTCATTTAAAATGGACTGTGGCAAAGTGGAAAACTGTTCTGTGGTCAGATGAATCAAAGTTTGAAGTTCTTTATGGAAATCAGAGACGCCGTGTCATTCGGACTAAAGAGGAGAAGGACGACCCAAGTTGTTATCAGCGCTCAGTTCAGAAGCCTGCATCTCTGATGGTATGGGGTTGCATTAGTGCGTGTGGCATGGGCAGCTTACACATCTGGAAAGACACCATCAATGCTGAAAGGTATATCCAGGTTCTAGAGCAACATATGCTCCCATCCAGACGACGTCTCTTTCAGGGAAGACCTTGCATTTTCCAACATGACAATGCCAAACCACATACTGCATCAATTACAGCATTATGGCTGCGTAGAAGAAGGGTCCGGGTACTGAACTGGCCAGCCTGCAGTCCAGATCTTTCACCCATAGAAAACATTTGGTGCATCATAAAACGGAAGATACGACAAAAAAGACCTAAGACAGTTGAGCAACTAGAATCCTACATTAGACAAGAATGGGTTAACATTCCTATCCCTAAACTTGAGCAACTTGTCTCCTCAGTCCCCAGACGTTTACAGACTGTTGTAAAGAGAAAAGGGGATGACTCACAGTGGTAAACATGGCCTTGTCCCAACTTTTTTGAGATGTGTTGTTGTCATGAAATTTAAAATCACCTAATTTTTCTCTTTAAATGATACATTTTCTCAGTTTAAACATTTGATATGTCATCTATGTTCTATTCTGAATAAAATATGGAATTTTTAAATTTCCACATCATTGCATTCCGTTTTTATTTACAATTTGTACTTTGTCCCAACTTTTTTGGAATCGGGGTTGTAGAATAATATAAAAGTACAGACACTTGGTACATTTTACTTCTGTGATTTTTAAATTGTTCATTTTTGGATTATGCTTCATTTTTGTGGCTACTGCCTCATAGAGTAAATATATATGCTATATTTTCTGTATGGACATGGGATCAGAAAACTATTTTATTTATAAGCAGTAGCCACATAGGGTACCTCTTTTTTTCATGATATCTTCCTTCATATTCATCATAAGTGCTACCAGGTGAGGTTTGTTTTGCCTGGCAACACTTGTTCAAATTGTGTTTAACTAGTTAGATCATCTATATGCATGTAGCTAGTACAGTTCGCTTATACTGCTAATCTGTTAAAGCTAATACAAGGCTTGGTACCTAACATACAAACAACCAAGTTCCACACATTTTTAAATTCATTTTCTTTAGTAAATTATAATTCATTTAAAATATACTTCAAAAAGACAAATTGTGGACTGGAGCAAATTGTGTGCTACCATTTGGCTGCTACACTTTTCTCATCTGAATTAAAAAAAAAAAAAAAAAAAAGCTGTCGAAATAGTACATGCCCACAAGTGATAAACTACAAGCAATATAAGGGATTCATCACTCACTAGTCAAACACAGGGTCTGACTCATTCATTGTAATTTGCACATTATGAATTTATTAACTGTGTTTACAGTGGTGCTTGAAAGTTTGTGAACCCTTTAGAATTTTCTATATTTCTGCATAAAAATGACCTAAAACAACATCAGATTTTCACACAAGTCCTAAAAGTAGATAAAGAGAACCCAGTTAAACAAATGAGACAAAACTATTATACTTGGTCATTTATTTATTGAGGAAAATGATCCAATTTTCTGTGAGTGGCAAAAGTATGTGAACCTTTGCTTTCAGTATCTGGTGTGATCCCCTTGTGCAGCAATAACTGCAACTAAACGTTTCCCGTAACTGTTGATCAGTCCTGCACACTGGCTTGGAGGAATTTTAGCCCATTCCTCCGTACAGAACAGCTTCAAATCTGGGATGTTGGAGGGTGTCCTCACATGAACTGCTCGCTTCAGGTCCTTCCACAACATTACGATTGGATTATGGTCAGGACATTGACTTGGCCATTCCAAAACATTAACTTTATTCTTCTTTAACCATTCTTTGCCCGAACGACTTGTGTGCTCAGGGTCGTTGTCTTGCTGCATGACCCACTTTCTCTTGAGATTCAGTTCATGGACAGGTGTCCTGACATTTTCCTTTAGAATTCTCTGGTATAATTCAGAATTCATTGTTCCATCAACGATGGCAAGCCATCCTGGCCCAGATGCAACAAAACAGGCCCAAACCATGATACTACCACCACCATGTTTCACAGATGGGATATGGTTCTTATGCTGGAATGCAGTGTTTTCCTTTCTCCAAACATGAGGCTTCTCATTTCAACCAAAATGTTCTATTTTGGTCTCATCCTTCACAAAACATTTTTCCAATAGCTGTCTGGCTTGTCCACGTGATATTTAGCAAACTGCAGATGAACAGCAATGTTCTTTTTGGAGAGCAGTGGCTTTCTCCTTGCAAGCCTGCCATGCACACCATTGTTGTTCAGTGTTTTCCTGATGGTGGACTCATGAACATTAATATTAACCAATGTGAGAGAGGCCTTCAGTTGCTTAGAAGTTACCCTGGGGTCCTTTGTGACCTCGCCGACTATTACATGCCTTGCTCTTGGAGTGATCTTTGTTGGTTGACCACTCCTGGGGAGGGTAACAATGGTCTTGAATTCCCTCCATTTGTACACAATCTGTCTGACTGTGGATTGGTGGAGTCCAAACTCTTTAGATATGCTTTTGTAACCTTTTCCATCCTGATGAGCATCAACAATGCTGTTTCTGAGGTCCTCAGAAATCTCCTTTGTTCGTACTATTATACACTTCCACAAACGTGTTGTGAAGATCAGACTTTGATAGATCCCTGTTCTTTAAATAAAACAGGGTGCCCACTCACACCTGATTGTCATCCCATCGATTGAAATCACCTGACTCTAATTTCACCTTCAAATTAACTATTAATCCTAGAGGTTCACATACTTTTGCCACTCACAGATATGTAATATTGGATCATTTTCCTCAATAAATAAATGACCAAGTATAATATTTTTGTCTTATTTGTTTAACTGGGTTCTCTTTACCTATTTTTAGGACTTGTGTGACAATCTGATGTTTTAGGTCATATTTATGCAAAAATATAGAAAATTTTAAAGGGTTCACAAACTTTCAAGCACCACTGTACTTCTTTATTTTGCAACTGCCAACATGATTAGTTTCCATTATCTTCCAGTTTCCCCTTGGGGAACAATAAAGTCCATCCATCCATCGTTATCTGTATTTTATTGCCCAAGTAATATCTATTTAAAAATATTAACAACTGTAATAAACAGTGAAATGAAAGCTTGTTTTAAATGTAGAAACTAGTTTTATGTCCTGAAATGTAATTTTGTCTGATACATTAAACTGAATTATGTTTCCTGAACATTTAATGTTCTGATAAAAGCTACATTTATGGTATTGGGTTAAGATGGAAACTGTAATCAAAAAATAAATAAAATAAAAAATAAATTAAGCAGACACTTCTGCTAGTCACCTAAAATAGTTGATTTAAAGCATATGATGGAGTTTAATAGATCTAAAATAAAATAACTAAAATTACCTGCATTCATATTGATTGTGCTTAATATTTCTCAAAACAGTACTGTATCCTATTACATTGTGTTTGTTCATTTTTTTCCCCCAATCATGAACTGTGTTGACCAACAAGAAACAGACGGACAACTAAATGAGGTGAATATTGTTAAAGCTGTATTTTGTAACAAGTAAATGAGAGGGTAGCTAAAACACTACCCTTTATATAACATTTTATCATTACTCCATTTGAAGCAGTACACAAATAAAAGAATAACATTTGAGTGCTTGACATGTAACCAAAATATGGTAGTATTTACCAAGGCACTGATGGTACAGATTGTTTTTCTTTTATGTCCCTGGAAATCTGAGGTTATCTGAACAATGGTAAAACCTTTGCCTGATTTCGTGGCATGGTAAAATATGAAAAGTAAAAAATAATACATCTATTAATATCTATTCTTCTGTTTGTTGTACCAGTGCTTATTTTCTCTCACCATCTCAAAGACTAATCTATATGAGAGGTGGCTGGGGGTACTGTCCCTGTTTCACAGACGACCAACAGACAAGGAAAACAACTACTGGGGGGGGAAATAAAAACAACTCTTAATGTTCATCCAAGTGGTCAAAATTGGTGTTCCAACTTACAGTAAGAGTAAAAAACATACAAACACAAGCATCATCCATGTTGCCATCATCCACGCCTCAGGGGGAGCAAAGCAGCTCTTCATACCCTTCCAACCCCAGGAGGTGGAACAGAACAAGAGCCAGTTAAACCCCCCCTCTCAACAAAAGCCCTGCCTTGGCTTCCTTGTAACTGTGTCAGTGGAGATGGGCATTCAGGTCATACTTCTCACAAAACTTGTCTGTCAAGGGAATGCAGGTGAGCAGCTCGCACCACTCACACTTGATTGGATGGACATAAAAGAGCACCACAAAACCAGAAAAGATGCCCAGGAAGAGTGTGAGTGATACGAGGATCTGGCAGCGCTTGCGGTACATGTCCATGCGGCCGAAGCTGATGTAGGGCAGGAAAGCAAATGACAAAAAGAACCCTGACACAAAGCCGCAGATGTGGGCAAAGTTGTCGATCCAGGGCAGCAGACCGAAGGCAAAGAGGAACAGCACCACGCACAGCAGTTTGGCAAATGCCCGCCATGGCTGTGCTAGGATCTGCCAGCTCTGGATGAGTTCCACAAAAAGGCATGCCAGAATGCCAAACTGTGAGCCTGCAGGACCCACCTGGGCACAAAAAGAGGGAGAATTGGGTCAGAACTGATCCAAGAATCCAAAAACATCTACCATAAATATACAATTTAATTTAGAAGGCATGCTGTGGGCACCTCGGCTCTGTAGGGCAGGAAGATGGCACTGGCCAGGTTCCCCGTGATGCCGCTCAGGATGTAGATGATGGAGATACGCAGCCAACCAGCCAACTTCTCTATATCTCTCAAAATTGTCATCTGAAATATCACTGAAACCAGGCAGTGCAAAATCCTGGTCCACACATACAGAGAAAGAGAAAAGATTGACAATCTTAAGTTACTAAACTTACAGCAAGTTATTTTCTTTGGGCAGATTTCTGAATTTTGGTTTTTCTTGGCATGTTTGTCTTGGTCTAGACCTCGAGAAGTAAAGCTCACTGTCTGCATGTTTCTATTCCAGTGAGTGTTCCTAAAATACAAATCTGTCTCATAGTGCGGTGATGTTCTGCTTATAGGATAACATGCCTCCTTTAACCACTCATCTCATCACTTGGTGTGCTGATGACATGATTTAGTTTATTCAGAGAACCTTGGAGTACATCATCGCTATAACCAAAAGTGTCATATCAATGGCCATGAATACCTGTACTTTTGTAATAAGGATGCCAAACATGCTCAAAGTCTGAAATTGCTTTACAAGGTATGGATATCAGAAGCACATTCAAGATGGTGACTATATGGAATGTGCTTAGGAAACTGAGGAGAGCTCTGCACCCAACAAGTGAGCACTATCTTAATTACTGTCCAGGCTCAGAACATGCATCTCATTAAAGAATTACAGTCCGCTGTGTCTCAAAACAGATTAGCCAAACATGTTTAGATGTCACTGAACCATACAATTGGAGGTTCAATTTGGGGGGGACCAAAAAAAAAAAAAAAAAACTTTTAATTTTACTCTCAGGTCAACATAAACTGAATCAATATTACTACTGTTAAAAACATCATTAAACTATCCTAAAAAGGAGAAAAAAAAAACAAAAAAAAAACCTATTCTTGTTGATCTGAAATAAAACAAGATCTGAACAGAATCTTCAATGTCAACATGTACAGAATTGAAACAGTATTATGACTACAAGCTATGTCTCAGAACTTTTTGGAAAACTGGGTTAAGCTCAAGAGATGGCGGTGTCTTAGGTGAACCCCAAAATCTTCGCAATTTTACATTGAGGAACATTATTCTTAAATTGTTGCACCGTTTGCCCACGGAGTCTTTCACAGAGCACTGAACCCCTCCCCATCTTTACTTCTGAGACTCACCCCCTCTGGGATGCTCTTTTAATACCCAATCATGTTACTGACCTGTTGACAATTAACCTAATTAGGGTGTTTTTTTTTTTTTAGCATTACACAACTTTTTCCAGTCTTTTGTTGCCTCTGTCCCAACTTTTCTACATGTTGCCGAGATCAAATTCAAAATGAGCATACATTTAAAAAAAAAAAAAAAATCTCAGTTTCAACATTTGATATGCCGTCTTTGTACTATTTTCAATTAAATATAGGGTTTCCATGACTTGCACACCTTCACATTCTGTTTTACAGTGTCCCAATTTACAAAATACAAGAATGCTCTGAGAGCACAATATCCCTCGCTGGCAACTCTGCTATAACTCTGGTAAAATACAACTAAATTGAACGAAATTGCAATATGCGTATTACTGACATATAACAAAGAATCCTCAAGTTTCATGAAATTCCTCCAAAAATTGTGAGAGGAGTTGAGTTCAGAAAGTGAGTACCCTTCCTGAGACAGATGGACGGACATCGCCACGAAATAATCCCCCTTCAGGCCTTTTGGCCAGCAGGGAATAATAAAAATTGTGAGGGAAGTTGATTTCAGAAAGCAAGCACACCTTGATGAAATTGCCAAAGTACAAATTTGTGAATAATCAAGGGCATAACTCTGGTAAAATTTGCCCAAATTAAATGAAATTTCAGTGTGTGTATAACTGTCATATAACAAAGCCTTTTACCAAGTTTGGTGAAATTCCTCCACAAATCGTGAGAAGAATTTCAATATTTCAGAAGAATGTACACCCTCATGAAATTGACAAAGTACAAGTTATTTAATCAAGGGTCAAAACTCTGGTAAAATTTTCACAAATGAAATTAAATCGCGATATGCGTATTACCATCATATAACAACAAAGTCTTTTGCCAAGCTTCGAGAAATTCATCCAAAAATTGAGAGAGGAGTTGATGTCAGAAGGCAAGCACACCTTCATGAAATTGTGAAAGTACAAGGCTGTTAAATGAAGGGCCACAACTCTGGTAAAATGCGACCGAATTGAACAAAACAATGTGTGTACTACGGACATAACAATGCCTTTTGCCAAGTTTCATGAAATTCCTCCAAAATTTGTGAGAGAGGAGTAGATTTCAGAAGGTGAGAACCCTTCCAGGGACGGACAGACATTATCTGAGAGTATAAAGGAGTTTATTTTTTGGGTCTTATTAATCTTTGAGCCTTTTTAAGAAAGTTTTGTAGTAGTGCTGATTAAAATGTTGCAAATAAACACAGTATTTTAAATATATTTTGTTAAAAAAGGCAACTAATTGATTCATAATAAAAAACCCAGACATTAATTGATTATCAAAATAATCTATAGTTGCAGCCCTAAAATATACTAAGTAATAGGGCTGGGAATCGATCCAGATTTCCTGGATCGATTCGATTCCGATTCATAAGGTCACGATCCGATTCGATATCGATTTACTTAGATATTGCTGGATTGTCACTTTAAAGTAAAAACTGTCCCTATTGACAGGAACAGCCCAATATGTGTTTGTGCATGTAATTTAACACCAAATGCCTTCTCCAGTGCAGTTTGATTTGCCGCAGGTTTAGCTGAAACTGTGTCGGCGTGGTGCCTGGGTAAGTGGTTGCGGAGATTGGTTGTATTGCCACTATATTTTACCTCTATGTGGCACAGTTTGCACACTGCTTTTGTTCTGTCGACTTCGTCTCTGTCCTCGTAACGTTTGAATCCAAAGTAATGCCATACATCAGCTTTCAGGCCAGGCAGTGATTTTAGCTGTGCAGCTTCAGCCATCTCACGTTCTTAAGTTTCGGTTTCGTTTGCCGGCACCCGCTTTTTATAGCGGTCCTTGCGTGGTCGAGAAAATAGTGCCTATGGCCACCTGGAAGAGATCGATCCACACATTTTTGAATCGATCTCGTATTTTTTGAACGTGAATCGATATTGGATCGTGGATCGATCTTTTGAACCCAGCCCTACTAAGTAACTTTAAAAACGCACAATGGAATTCAACACGATATCACTTTAGATCCATGCATATATTTGAAATTTATGATATTGTATGTAATGCACACACATCTTGAAACATCGATAAAGGACATTTATTGTCAAACTCAAGAATTAATTCACAATAAAAAAAAATTCAAAGTGACAGTTGGTCCATGTTCGGACCGTCATGCTGGAGATTCTGGGTCTGTGTCGTCCAGGGGTCTCAGCAGCAGTGACTGAGGGTGTCAGGAATCCGTCACAGAGGTGAGCTAGCCTGATGTGCTGATCCTGAACTGGCGTCGTGACTCGAGGCTGACCAGGGCGTGGACGATCCCTGGTGCTCCCTGTCTGTCTGTAACGCTGACTCAAATGGGAAATGGTCGAATGATGAACACCGAAGTGCTGGGCGACCTCTGTCTGTGTACTTCCGGCACGCAACATCCCGATGGCCTGTTCACGTTGATTTTGGCTTAGGCGTGGCATCTTCAATAATGACAATTTTCCCATCATTTCCCCCGGGTATTTATAGGCAAGATTGTGTGTGTACAGTGTATGCAAAATTTGTTTGAAAATTAAAGCCTGTCCATGTCATTGACTACCCGAGTCATATTGTACTCAATAACGTACAACTCCCTTAAATTCTGATTTGAGCACAGATTTGGAACTTATTCAGGCGGAACGAAGTTATTTTTCCATTGTGATATATTTCTTTTCTTCTTGAGATAAACTCAGCACGAATTCAGCAAGTTTTATCAATGTGCGTTTTTAAAGTTACTTAGTGTAAATATAATTTTGTTCTTTCAGAAAAACTGATCCAAGCATGTTTTATGTGCAAAAAAAAAAAAAAAAAAAAAAAAAAAAAAAAAAAGATATATATTACATTTAGGGTGTTTTTTTTAAGCATTTATTTTTAAAAAATTAAGCTTTTACACCACAAGGATAAAAATATAGGATGTCTAGGTAATACGCTTAAAGTGCAGTACAAGTAAAGCACATGGATACATGAATCAGTGCTTTAAATAAAAGAAGGCCAGTATATGATGCTTCAGGAATAAAACTTACCCAGCATGTAAAAAGAGAGAGAGCCATAACCGGTAGAACTGATCAGGTTTCTCTGGGTTCAGGAAGGGTAGCAGGCCACAAACATCATCCATACAGTGAACCTGGTGTTGGAGACAGAGTCCAAAAATCAGACTATACAACTAATATTAAAAGAAAGGGTAAGAAAACACACACACAAAAAAACAAAAACAAACAAAAAAAACCCCCACCAACCCTTTTTCTCATTTTCAGGCTGCTCTTTGTCTGGCAGTATGGTCTCGGCATGAGAGACACAGATGCCAGAATAAAGAAGGATTTTGCCAAACCCAGACCAGATTAACACAGCCTTTACAAGCGAGATCACCACTTAATCTGTGGCAGAATTCTGCAGCTGAAGTGAGCAAAACAGACATTCACTCTTCTAGTTTAATAAGTACAGGGGACACATGGACAGAGTTCAGAGCTCTACATGGTCTCAGTAAAGGACTCGTACAGGCTGCTGTCATTTACTGTGCTTTAATATCCAAGCTAAATTCACTACATGCTGAGTCTTTTCAGTCTTAATGTCCAAATGTAATTAAAAACAAAATATCTACATACTTTTTGTACTTGGCATGAGACAATACACCAAAGCCATGATACAAGACCTATACCATGAGATGCAGACTTCACGAGACAATATCGACACAAAACCTTACATTTTTAAATTGTAATGCATTTAGTTTGTAATGAAAAGAAAATCACTCCACTGCAATATCAATACAACAGGGGTGTCAATGCTCACATTAGCATTTTTGAGACTCTTAAGGGCTACAACTGAAGTCAGGATTAGCCAGCTGGGATAATGCAGTTTTCCTGTTTGAAAGCTATTCGTTAGATACACAATAAGCACAGCTATATGGAGGTGAGAGCTGCAGAAGTAGCTGCTTGGGTTTACTGCAAAAGAAAAGCAGATCAGGATTTATAATACAAAAGTGTCATTTTGGTCTATTATGAATGCTATTTTAATCTTTTTCTAGTGGAACTGCTATGCTTCATGGCAACATTATTAATACGGAAAGCTTGTGTGATGGTTAATTGTGCCTTAGATGATTAAATATACAAGAGTGCTCTGGGAGCACAATATCCCCTGCTGGCAACTATGCCAAAAGTCTGGTAAAATGCAACTGAATTGAACGAAATTGCAATATGCGTATTACAGACATATAAACACAGAATCCTGTCAAGTTTCGTGAAATTCCTCCAAAAATCGTGAGAGGAGTTGATTTCAGAAGGTGAGTACCCTTCCCGGGACGGACGGACGGACATCGCCACAACATAATCCCCTTTGGGTCTTTCGGCCAGCAGGGGAGAAAATTTTTTTTGCCAAATTACATGAAATTCCTCCAAAAATTGTGAGGGAAGTTGATTTCAGAAAGCAAGTACACCTTGATGAAATTGCCAAAGTACAAGTTTGTTAATAATCAAGGGCTTAACTCTGGGAAAATTTGCCCAAATTAAACGAAATTTCAATATGCGTATAACTGTCATATAACAAAGCCTTCTGCCAAGTTTGGTGAAATTCCTCAACAAATTGTGAGAGGAGTTGATTTCAGAAGAATGTACACCCTCATGAAATTATCAAAGTACAAGTTATTTAATCAAGGGTCAAAACACAGGTAAAATTTTCACAAACGAAATTAAATCGCAATATGCGTATTACCGTTATATAAAAAGGCCTTTTGCCAAGCTTCGAGAAATTCATCCAAAAATTGAGAGAGGAGTTGATGTCAGACGGCAAGCACACCTTCATGAAATTGTCAAAGTACAAGGTTGTTAATCAAGGGCCACAACTCTGGTAAAACGCGACGGAATTGAACAAAATATGCGTACTACCTTCATATAAACAATGCCTTTTCCCAAGTTTCGTGAAATTCCTCTACAAATTGTGAGAGGAGTTGATTTCAGAAGGAAAAAACATACACTCATGAAATTATCAAATTATAATTTTTGTTAATCAAGGGCTGTAACTCTGGTAAAATGTGACCCAATTTAACAAAATTACAATATGCTTATTACAGACATATAACAAAGAATCCTGTCAAGTTTCGTGAAATTCCTCCAAAAATTGTGAGAGGAGTTGATTTCAGAAGGTGAGCACCCTGCCCGGGATGGACGGATGGACAGACAGACAGAGCCACGATAAAGTCCCCCTTCGGGCCAGCAGGGGATAAAAATTGGTGTCATCAGCACTCCTACTACTGTTTGACATCCACCTGAAATGGACGAGTGTGCCATACTTAATTTAATTATACAGATCAGGAAAACAACCATTTTATTTTATTTCTTCAGCTGCCCGAAATGAATTTCTGGTGATGCTGCTGCCAGCACAACACTCAACGTGCTTCCGGATTGTTCAGCCTGCAGTCAAGCTAGCTGTGGTGGAAACTGGCGTGCATGCATGGCTACACTACGGATCTACGGTGAATTTTGTATAGTCTGAAAATTTTGAGTGAGCAGTAGAGCAGAACAGGCCATTTCAGTATTATTTTTCATGTGGGCTGGATGAAACATAGTTGCAAGCCTCGTGTTTAACACGTGTGCCATAACTCCTCCATCTGATTAGCCTAACATTTTAGATGATTAAGTAAAAGCATGCTTCAAGGTAGATAGGGTTCAACTCTCAAACTTCATGCTCTGTACGCTACTACCTCTGGTGCTGCCACCTAGTTTATAAGAAGCGGTAGCGTTCATAATGTATATTAAATGGAAATATTGCTTTGAAGAAACGAGCCTTTAGTTTCAAAGTTACTGTCCAGTTAAGACAAGATGGAGTGCATCAGTGCCACGTGGCGCAATTGCTTACTTGTGAACACAGTGTTGCCTCTTCGTGAAAAGAACCTTTCATGAAGTCACAGTATTCCCGTGATGTGATCTCACACCTGCACAGAGTGAGCCGCAAGTCAGAGTGACAAAAACCATTGCTTTGTTCCCGACTTTCACATTTTTTAAATACAACCATTTCTCATAAAGCGTGCTATATACACCTCACCAGCCACTTTTTTTTTTAGGAACACCTGTGCATTCATACAATTATACAATCATCGAATCATGTTGCAGCAGAGCAATACTTAGTCATGCATATACAGATACTGAGATTTAAGGTTGTACACAGTACATCAGTTGAAGCTTTTGACTAGTAGCTGCCATGTGATTGGATAACTGCATGAACGAGCAGGTGTACAGAGGTTCAGGAGTCCATTGAGTGTATAACAGTGTGTATAATAGTGTGTATGGTTGATCTCACCTTCCTTTAGTTCCAATACAGCATGGCCGACCGGTGATTGTGCAGTCAATGTGGGGCAGGTTAGTGTGATTTCCAGTATTGTACCTGGTGCAGATCTAAAGCAAATAGCACAGAACTTCATAATCCCTCAATACCCAAAAGCCTCATATGCAATTTCATCATCTACATGCAACACCACACAGGCTCATAAACCAGCACCATTCCAAAACCCCTTCATTTTACAAATGACATCCATCTCAAACATCCACCAACACTGCAAAGCACTGTAATTTTATACCTAAAATCAATAATACAGTGACCTGCAACCAACTGTCACTCAGCTTTTACATCAGCTGTGCTGTTACACTTACTGGCCACTGAGTGATGTCATCAGGCCACTCGTGAGGTGCTACAGAGGCTGGCTCCAGACAAATCCTGCACAAAAGCCAAACACAAATCCTCCAGAACACGTGTACCACAATGAGCAAATTATATGGGTGTAAGCATTCGCTGGGAGAGATGCTTATCTTACCTGGGGTCCTGATGGCAAACAGAGCCATAGTTGCGGGGTCTGCCGTCCAGCTGTGGAGTGTCGTCACGGGGCCACTTCACCCACTCAGCCAGTGTGCTCTAAAAAAAAAAAAAAAAAAAAAAAAAAAAAAGAGGAAAAAGTGGGCTTGAGTCACCATGTTTACTGTTTGTAGCACAGAATACACAATAATTTGCCTGCTGTATCATAAAATCCTGTTGCATATTTATGTGATACAATAATCCTGAAATAATCTCAAATGGTACCAGAAATGAATCACATCATCATACTAACACACTAATTAAATCTTCACTTTGTGCTTGATTTATTCCTACAAGGTTTAAAGAGGTACACAGTACATGTAGATTTATTTTAAAATGGATTAAATTAAAGTTTGTGGCCATTAAATCAACACACAATGATCCATAATGACTCCAAATTGAGCTCAGGTGCATCCTGTCTGCTTTGATTATCTTGAGATGACCCTAGAACTTGACTGCAGTTAGCAAATTCAACTGATTGGACATGATTTAGAAAAGGCGCACACACCTGTGTGTGTATAACGGCCCACAATTCACAGTGCATGTCGGACCAAAAACCAAGCCATGAGGTCCAAGGAACTTTCTGTAGACCTCCATGATCAAACTGTGTTGAGATACAGATGTGGACAAGGGTATGAAACCATTTCAAAAGCTTTGAGCCTTCCCAGGAGCACAGTGGGCTCCATTGTTGCGAAGTGGAAGTAGTTTGGAAGCACCAGTGTCAAAGAATCCAGTGGCTACCTTCACAGAGCTTCAGAAGTTCTTCACAGGGAGACCGGCTGGAAGAGCATCCATTGAAGAAATACTCCATCAGTCAGTCATTTCAAGTTTGAACGCCCCAAAACATTTTCCAGCTACCCGTGAATAATTAAAACATCTACCGTGCAGCATACTATACACACACAGACACACATTTTATAAATACATTGTTAGAAACAGGGGTACAGTAGCAGTCCATTTCTGTACCCCATGGTACAAATCTATGCTAATGTACCCCCTTAGGGCTCGTTATTGGACCTCAGGGTAACTATGTGTACCTTTTCAGGGCCAAAAAGGTACATACATGTTCCTAAGTGGTATACAAAAGGTACAAATAAATACCTTAGAGGGTACTGCCCCAGTGATCAGCCACTGTACCCCTAAAGGTACAATAATATATTTTATTTTCTGAGAGTGTATTAGAGCACAAATACTGTGCAAAGCAACATTAATGTCCAATAACATGCTTTCCACAGCAATTACACTGCAGTAATATTCAAAATGGTTCAATGGCGTGATCATATTTATGATTCCATATTTAACCGCTCCAACCCTCAAATGAGAAAATACCTCAGTTTAAGTACCTTTTATTAGCTACCAGCTGGTTAACCAATCAGGATAATGCATTTTCTCCATTTCTGTTTCTGATATCAGGGATACTGAAGTTACTAGTGATGAAGCACCACAGGTTTATCGTAGAAGAAAATGAACCATATATCTGGCTTGATAAGCCAAAATGTCATTCCCTTTGTGACTAGCATCTCATACCATTAATATGCCAGGATTGGATGATTATAGATCATGCCTTAAATGATGAAAATAACAAATTTGCATCACCACCACTCCTGCTCTCTGGATACTACTATTGCTACGGAGTAAAAGGAAACCCTTTTCTAAAAATAAAACTCTTTGGGATGAACTCCAAGTGCTACGTCTGGCAAAACCTAGGTAGTGCTCATGAATTGGTAATACCATCCTTAGGACAGTAAAGTATGGTGGTGGTGGCGGCAGCACGATGCTGTGGATGCTTCTCAGCAGCAGGGACTGAGAATCTGGTTAGAACTGAGGGAGGGCTGAATGCAGCCGAATGCAGACAGGTCCTTAAAGAAAATCCGGTCCAGAGTGCACATGATCTCAAACTGGGGTACAGTTTCACTTTTCCCCATAACAAGGACCTGAGGCATATAGCCAAAACATGCTGGAGTGGCTTTGGGACAAGTCTGAGTGTCCCAGCCAAAGACCAAACTTGAACCCCATAGAACATCTGTGGAGAGAGCTGTAGAGGGTAGTTCACAGACGTTCCCCATCCAATCTAATGGTGTTTCAGAGGCTCTACCAAGGAGAATGTGAGAAACTGCCCAAACACATGTGCAAAGCTTGTAGAGACTTACCCCAAGAAGACTTGAAGCTAGATTTGCTGCCACAGTTGCTTCTACAAAAGTACTAAAAAAGGCTGTATATATTTAGTTTTCAATTTTTGATTATTAATACATCTGCAAATTCTAAAAACTTGTTTTTGCTTGATTGTTATGGATTAGTATAAATACGGAGATGATTATAGGAAATCGCGCGCGCTGATCAGTCAAGAAAGTTGGACTATTTTTCGATAATCACCTTCAGCGACTCACCAAAATAGCGGCAAATCGCTTCGTCACTAAGGGAGGAAGAATTACAAATTAGGAAAGAAAATGCTGTTCCTAAAAGCACTAAAAATGCTACAAAGTTTGGTCTAAAACTATTCAAAGGTGGAACTGAGATTTATTTTGTTTCAAAACAAAGTATTTTATGTGACTTGGCATAGACGAGTGACAAATCTGCGCCGCTATTACATCTGCATGCTGCTTTTGAAGACTAAAATAAATTTAAATATGATTTTTAAAAGTTTTTTTTTTAATAAATCACCTTTGTATTTATAGTAAAACAATTATAAACCTCAGGCTCAGTGAATATCAGTGAATAATAACCTCAACTTCATCTCTTATTTCACCAAGATTCACTTTGACTTTGGCGAATAATTATTGTATGTTGACGGATGTGAAGTGAAGGGATCTGAATACTTTCTGAACCCACTGCATGTTCTTTGTTAAAAATGCTAAAAGTGAAAGAGCTCACCGAGCACTCCTCCTCAGACGTCTGCAGGCAACCCGAGCGGTCGTTGCGCACACAACAGGCCGAGTTGCGCTCAATCTCACGTTTCTGCTGGATTTGATCGTGCACCTCCTGGTCCTGTCGCATACAGGGGGAGAATTTGGCTCCCAGATGGATCAGAGCTTCCTGGTGGTGGTAAGGTGAAGAGTCATAAAGGACAAAATCTCAAAAATAACCAGTACAAAATGATACATCTTAACTCTTACGTTTATGCAGCAACAGTCAACATACCGAGCTTGGTCCAATCCAAAAGTTCTCTTGCTGCACATACTTCACATTCTCATAGACACCTTTGTTTCTTAAAACCTTAGCAAACAAAATAAGAACAATGTCACCACAAGGCCACGATTTTGGATTGAAAACTTGAGAAAATGGCTGCACTTACAGAATCAACTGTCTCATGCTGAGAGAAGCCTACGGGTGCTATGCCATAAATGCATACAGCCAGAATAGTAATGAGTAGGTGGACAAATGTGATCCAGTAGGTAAAGAAAGGTCTGTAAAACAATTCAGATTCAGTAAAGATTTTCAAGTTGTCATTTCATGTTTTCATGTCCAAAGCAAAACTATTTGAAGAAAGAGCAAATGTGACATTAGTGGAGATGTTCCAAGACCTGAACAAAAAGCTTATAAAAAATATACCTGTGATCGTCCATATCCTCTATCTGCCTTTTCACATAGCTGTCTATGCGTTTGCGGTAAGTCCGATTGGTCAGCTTGCCCACCATGCCAAGCCCATATGGCCGTTTCTCCCGTGCAAAGAGCTTCTTGACAGGCACAGCAATCCGTTGCCCTCGTCTCTGCCCACTTACGCTGACCACTTCCTGTTTCAGTCGGACTTTGGGTGGCGCAGGCGTTCCCTCCTTTGCCTTCCTCCAGCCTCTCTCTAGAGGTCTGTTACAGAATATAGATATACAGTATTATCTGGCATGAACACTACCTTAAAGGAGATACGCAGAACCTTTATTTTTAAATAAATTTGAGTGGATAGTATCTCCATCCTTGACTCTTGTATGCTGCATAAACGGGAATAAAAAAAATATAAATTTTTTTTTTTGAGAGTTAAAATCAACCGCAAAGTTGCCATTCAAGTTGCCCCACTGAGCCAGCCGAGTGCTTGACATCGCAGCAGGAACCGGTTTTAAGGCCGAGGCCTTTGACAGCTATAGACTAGTCATATAAATGAAAATTTATGGTGAAAGTAAGAAATACTGTTATCGACTTGCTCAACTAAGACTGACTTGACTTCATTGATTGTGGGTTCACCCTCATTAAAACAGGATAGGTGTTATAACTTATGCAGCATACATGTACATGCATGCATTCTCACTGATAAAACATAAAAGGCTCATTAAATAATCAGATGAAATGAGACAATCACATTCTGAAGCAAATTAAATAATCTTATACCGCTAACTTAAACACACAATACAAGTTACATGTATTAATCTAAATGCAGGTAAACAACGAGTGGTGTTGTTTTTGTTGTTTTGTATCCAAATGAGAGTTGCATCTTACCAGTCTGTGTTCTCACTTCTTGAAGGCCAACCTTGTGGCTGATTGTTTTGAAACAATCCGACTTTCAGCTGTTCATTCAGTTCTCTGTTCATTCGCTTCTTCCATGTAAGGGGCGAGATATTGCTGCCGAGGCAAGCATATCCAGCTGAGAAATCAGACGGCTGGTCCACTCATTCTCCATTTTCTTCATACAGAGTACTCTGCCATTACTGCTCGGCTCAGGCAATTAATAAAAGCCAGGACGGGATGTCACCGGTTTTAGCAACAACCGCGGGGAGGTCACTTCCCGAGCGATGTCGCGTCCCGCCCCGGGGTTTAGCAACAACCCTCGGCTCACATTCTGGGAGAACCGATGCAACTGAACTTGCTTTCCTTTTCCTTTAATTGTTGGTACTGCACCCTTTTTCAATACGGCCTTATAGCCAATGCTCCTCAACAGATCAGAGGTCTCATATGAGTCCTCAGTAAAATGTGCAGATCAGAGGAGAGACCACTTCATAGGCGCCCAATGTGCCCATGAACTTCTCGCAAAACGTGTCGAAATCTTTGCAGTTTGAACATTTTTGGGCCATGAATGCAACATAAATCCACCTTCTGTCACGTTGCTGCACCTCTCAGCAACACATCTACATGGCATGGCGATAAATTAGCTCAAAATGGAAGCTCGAAGTTGCAGTCAGCTCTGTGTTTTAGTATAACGGAAATGGTGGTGAGACTGATAGCCTTCCTGCGGTGACGTCAAGGTCATTGACTCAGACTGCTACCTATATGAATCATTTTAAATCTTAAAAATGACTATATTAGATTTATTGTTAACGCTTAAAACTATTCCTATGCCATTCTTGAGGTCTCAAGGCATTTATAAACAAAAAGTGAGGCCATGGTTCTGCGTATCTCCTTTAAAGTTAATGGTACCTGAGTCGTAAAGTGAACCATTGACTTATGCCATTATAATTTGAATGATGAGAGTAAAAGTTTGTTGAATTTACACCAAGCTTAAAACAATGAATGCAGACGTACAGCATCAGATGACTCCTCTCTAGTTCATTCTTGTCTAGGGCACTGCCAGTCAGCTCTGATTCGTCCAGCTGCTTGCTGTCCACGTCCTTTGTGGTAGAGTCAGAAGGAGACTCAAACACCTCATCATGAAATGTTGACATCTCCTCCTGCATCAGTCCATCCTGGGCAAAAACACAGAGCCAAGAATAGGTGGCTGTTAACTCTACAGTCAGTTGAAAGTAGGTCTTCCAATAAAGCCTTTACTAAAGACATTTCATTTAACTTTGTGCATTGCATTTTAATTTTTACCATCCATAGATTCTTCCAACCAAGATGCTCCCAAAACTCTTCCAAAGGCATGGTTCTTAAGCAAATACCTAACACAAGCATAATATCACTTCTGATCTGTACATGATATCACCGGACATCAAGAACACCCATTATACTCCAACTCAAACTGACTAGCAGAAAAAAAAAAAATTGCACTCGCTCAACTGAATAGACCCGCATTGTTCTTCCTTTTGCAGTTGATACAAAATGCACCACTGAAGATAACAGGAAGAGGTTAATGAGGAGAATAATACTGACACAGGGCTTTAATGATTTCTGACTTGCTCTTGGGGCAGCACGGTGGTGTAGTGGTTAGCATTGTTGCCTCACAGCAAGAAGGTTCTGGGTTCAAGCCAAAGTGGCTGACAGGGGCCTTTCTGTGTGGAGTTTGCATGTTCTCCCCGTGTCTGCGTGGGTTTCCTCCAGGTGCTCCGGTTTCCCCCCACAGCCCAAAGACATGCAGGTTAGGTTAATTGGTGGCTCTAAATTGACCGTCAGTGTGAATGTGAATTTTTGTTTGTCTCCATGTGTCAGCCCTGCAATGATTTGGTGACTTGCGGGGTACACCCTGGACCTCTCGCTCATAGTCAGCTGGGATAGGCTCCAGCTTGCCCACGACCCTGCACAGGATAAGCGGTTACAGACAATGGATGAATGGACTTACTCTTGCAAAGAAGGACGTGTCCAACTCATCAGGAAAGTCCCCAACATCCTCCTCAATGAAGCTTGCCGGGGTGAAGCTGCGTCTGTGAACCCGCCGCAGCGTGCTTTCTTTGAATGAGCGTCCCTGAAAAATCATAATTACACAATTGATTCAAAGGAAAAAGTATGCACTGGACTTTCTCTCACTCCTACCTGCTCCTGCAGGAATTCTGATCAATCCTGCCCACTGCCAGCAACTATTTTTGCATGTACCCATGTGCAATATTTTCTAATGGACTTGGCTGTTTCTATATTGCCATACAAAGAATGTTATTTAAAAGCACAGTGATCCTGAGCAGGATAATCAACAGAGATTAGTGTGAATAAATGAACGAGTAAAGACCAGGTGGCACGGTGGTGCATTGGTTAGCACTGTCTCCTCACAGCAAGAAGGTTCTGGGTTCGAACCTCACAGCTTACTCGGGCCTTTCTGTGCGGAGTTTGCATGATGCTCTCCATGTGCCTATCTGTCCAAAGACATGCAGATTTGGTCAAATGTCCACTTAAATTCTGAGTGTGATCTCTGTTTTAGCAGTGAACCAGTGACAGGGTCATGGGTGTTGTAGGCTCACTGACTCACATAGGGCACAAACGCTAGCCCATATGATCCAATCCCACAGAAAAGCTACTGCAGCAACAAACTGCTAAAAAAAAAAAAGTTAATGCTGGCTAAAACAGAAATGTGTCAGCATTAATGTTTTCATCAGTTTGTACTACAGTAGCTCTTCTGTGGGATTGGACCATATGGGCCAGCCTGTGTGCCCCATGCGAATCTGTGAGCCTTCGACACCCACGACCCAGTTGCCGGTTCACCGGTTGTCCTTCCTTGGACCACTTTTGGTAGGTACTAACCACTGCATACCGGAAACACCCTACAAGATGTGTCATTTTGGAGATGCTCAGACCCAGTCATCTAGCCATCACAATTTGGTCCTTGTCAAAGTCGCTCAGATCCTTATGCTTGCCCATTTTTCCTGCTTCCAACACATCAACTTCAAGAACTGACTGTTCTCTTGCTGCCTCATATATCCCACCTCTTGACAGATGCCACTGTAATGAGACAATGGTTTATTGTCTCATTAATGCCATTGTAATTAGACCAATGTACTGAGAAAAATAAATTTTTTTATCTCCATATTTCCAGCTTTAAAATATCTCATACCAGTGCTATAGACGGGTATTTTTCTTATTTTTATAAAACAGTTATTGAATATGCCACAGATCATTGTTTCAGTCTCTAATAATTATATATATATATATATATATATATATATATATATATATATATATATATATATATGAGTGATTCCATGCTTATGGGTACTGAAATGGGGACATGAACTTATTTTTAAAAATTCACCTAAAACCATTTCTTTTTTTACCATCAGGTCACAAAACATGTAATCTTTAATGAATGATATGTTAAAAGATAACTTTAATTTTCTGAGATGTAATAAAAACATATTTATATGCCAAAGTCAGAACGTAACAGAAGTGTTGTGGACATATAGATTCTCAATTTTAACAATGTAGAATTATTTTATAACTGTATTTTATTATGTATAGATAAAGTAATGATATATTAGAATATAACAGTGAGGGTTTTTTTTTAATGTAGCAATCTACATCAGCTTTTTTTAATAATCTTTGACACCAATAGAATGACATTGTCTGATACAAAAATGTAAAAAGACTGGTTGGCTTTTTGAAACATAGGAAGGTGATGTTGTAGCAAATATAATTAATAAACATGTGTAGTAGAATAAACACACATTCTTTCAATAAGATTAACATGGTATATAGCTAGATTGTAATTAATTTGTAACAGACGCGAGATGGACAATCGTAACAGAAGTAATGTAACAGACATCATTTTGGAACTCATAGGCTTGACTTTGGCATATAAATGTTTTTATTAGATCTCAGAAAATTAAAGTTATCTTTTAACATATCATTCATTAAAGATTACATGTTTTGTGACCTGATGGTAAAAAAAAGAAATGGTTTTAGGTGAATTTTTAAAAATAAGTTCATGTTCCCATTTCAGTATCCATAAGCGTGGAATCACTCATATATATATATATATATATATGCACTTGAGTAATTGTTCAATGATTTAATACAAAGATGCATGTTTGTCCTGTTATGTTAGTTATGACATACATGTTTTAGCTCATGAAATAAATAAAAACAAGGTTAGTCATCTTCAATGTATGTTTTATTGAAACTATAAGCATGTAACATTAACATACATAGAACAAAGTCCGACAATTCTGATGTTCAAATTTTGACCGCCTTGCCCTGTTTATATAGCTCTAAAACAAATGAGCCATATACAGAACAACTCACTTAAAGATAAGAAGTGCTGCTCTGTTTACTGTTCATATTGTGAGTGGCCATATTGATTTGACATCACTTGCTAAACTGCTGGGGTGGCACGGTGGTGTAGTGGTTAGCACGGTCGCCTCACAGCAAGAAGGTCCTGGGTTTGAGCCCAGCGGCTGGCAAGGGCCTTTCTGTGTGGAGTTTGCATGTTCTCCCCGTGTCTGCGTGGGTTTCCTCCGGGTGCTCCGGTTTCCCCCACAGTCCAAAGGCATGCAGGTTAGGATAATTGGTGGCTCTAAATTAACCATAGGTGTGAACGTGAGTGTGAATGGTTGTTTGTCTCTGTGTCAGCCTTGCGATAACCTGTCCAGGGTGTACCCTGCCTCTCACCCATAGTCAGCTGGGATAGGCTCCAGCTTGCCTGCGACCCTGTAGAACAAGATAAGCGGCTACGACGGACGGACGGACGGACGCACGCTAAACTGGGATTCTAATTTCAGGGAAAGTCTTGTTTTTTTCCTAGATGGTGGCCAGAAATCGCAAGTTATGACCTTTAATCGAATTCAGCATCTAAAGGCCATTCATACTATCCACAGAATAGGAATGTGCTCTATTATCTTTCCCTGAGAGAATCATTATGTCAATTTCCATGAAACTGTACCACTGTCCTTACACTGTCTTAATAGTATGTTAATTTAATACCAAAATGCTGCTTCTTCATAGTGCTGCTTTTAGCATCACTACACATTGTATTGTCTCTGCAGTCACTCTCCTGCATTAAGTTTATTTCACTGATCTTGTTGGCTCACCTTGACAAGGGCAGCTGCTGCCCTGAAGCTCATCTTGGCCACAGACTCACGCTTGCGTCGACGAGGTATCCGGTTGAGACCGGATCGTGAGCTGGTGAAGGAGCAGAGAGAGGTGGCACCAGGTGTGATGGGCGTATGGGGCACACTGTATCCATCCACTTCCTCCACCATGCGGAAGGCCCGACCACGCGCCAATGGGTCCACAATCTGCATAGAATGCAAGCATGAAGTCAATTATGTTCATGATCATACAAAACAGATGCATATTATTTGGCAAGAAATCCATCACCCAACAGATGTAATCAGCAGAAAATAGAAAAATACTTTGACACTAATATTTACATATAATCCATAGAAGATACCTTTGGTATCCCATGCTGGGATGTAGGTACATAGAGAGGTGGTGGTGTCTCCGTACTGGTCAAAGAGATGTTGTCCTGACTGGGAAGTTCCATCTCCCGGATCACCTGAGGCTTCAGCTTACCGTAGCGCAGACTACAGTGGCGCAGGCTCTTTCTCTGCCATTTCTGTGTGGCGTCACCATCCTTGCTAACCCCAAACCAGTCTGCTGTGCCCCTGGCAGCAAAGAAATACTCCCTTCAGACTCAACTCACTGATTCGAGGACAGGCAGAGGTCCATTTCACTGACAAGTGCTTTCTCATCCCATTATGCTCCTGTGATTTGGGCTTGCTGTTCAGTTTAAGCTCTCTGCTACAGCAAGTGAATGTCTAGCAGAAGTGTTCAAGAAAGGAAATCATCACAGTGGTGTGGTTTTGAGAGAAAGTGTAGAAAAGTCAGTGAGCTAATGAAGGCAGGCGTATACTAAGAAAAAGAATAAAAGAACAGTGCAGAAGATCAACAGATGCTTTGAAGGGGAAAAAAGGACTTGCCCAGACATGCCTCTGGATACACTTCCTTTCTAGTAGAGGAGCTCGCTCCTAATCAAGCACACACACAGACACACACACTGCTTGGCTGTATGCCACTGTGCAATAAAGGCAAATATCTGATTTATTCATGGAGTCATTACTCTCACGGATAACGAGAGCATAATCTAAGACGGACTTAAATTTTTGTTCTGGTTCTCACTGTGTGCTATTAGATTACTGTTTTCATGTGAACACACAAAACTGTACAATGCTTAAAAGCCTTTAAAGTTTAGTCATGCAAAGTGGAGCAAATTGCAGTCATAACAATTTGCAGTCAAATTTGTTGTTGCAGTCAAACAACAAAGCCTGATGGAGCCAAACAGTGGAAATAAGAACAAACTCTTGAGACTTCAGTAAGCACTGCACAGAATACAGATTGAGACCTTTCACTAAATGAAAGCTGTGAAATTATGTGCAATTTGCTGTCAAAGAATGGCAACAAGTTGTTAAACTGAACATCCATTTCAGCTGATGCAACCTGAATCAACTCACCTGTGAGATTACAAGAAGCAGCTCATAAGTCACTAATAAAAGCCTGGGGATTGGAATTTATTTTAAGCATGTTAACTACTGTTCAAAGAAATGTGTGGAATTTGGGTTGTACAATTCCATGAAATACTCGCTGAACTCCATTCATGCATGAAAAAAAGTACAGTGCAATGATATGCAAGTTAGACCTGGTTTATACTTCTGCATATTTGGTCATGACACAGTGAAGGGGATGACGTGCAAGTGTGGTATGCGGAGACATACTAGCTTGCTTCCAGCCAGAGTTACACATTGTACACATCTGTTTATTAGGGCTCGACATGGACCCATCTTCATGTGAACTCACTGTTGATGGAGAGGTGTGTCCAGGTGCATAACAAGAAAAGTTCTGATAAGGAGACATTATTTCTTCTGGAAATTTAATCTAATTCAGGATAATTTTGTTCAATAATATTGTCCAACAATACTCTCTATAGTTAAACTATAGGAAAAAGTAGCATAAAAAAAACAAACCCTGAAACAATTTCCCTCGTTGCATCCATTACTTTGTCTTCTGTACACGTGCTTGCACTCAAACCTCAACTCATGACAGAACTAGATGAAAAACACTTTATAATAATATAAAATGTGGCATCGAAGATCAACATGATTGAGTGTCAGCTGTAGGCTGTGAAGAGTCCATTATAACTGGCAGATAACATGAGTTTCATCTGTGCTTGATGACTGGCAATCTATGGCTAGCTGTGTCCAAAATCACATTCATTCACTACTCCCTACTCATGATATAGGGAATTCTATATAGAGAACTATATAGTGAGCTTATTGGTAAAATGAAGAAAGAGAGAACACACTTTCGGACACTACTCCACTGCGCCGTTATTTACGTCTTTACTGTCGTACAATTAAAACGTACCAGATCAGTCGGATGGTGGGTTAATAATAAATACATACAGCGTTTGGGCACTGTGTGAGACGGCAGCCTCTCCAGTAGCTCTGTGGTTTTTAGCTCTTTAAACCTTTTTTTTTTTTTACACTTTTTTTGCTCTTCTTACGAAGACAGTGTGTTTAACTATATAACATGGATATATTTAACTTTAACACACAACCAGGAGCCAGTTTTCTCGCTTATTCGAGAGAGGAGCTGCTGGCCCTGAAAACAATGGGACGAGCCGGGATACGACACCCCATCCCGGCGGAGCTGAGGAGGAAACCCAGGGGCTGCAAAGCCGGAGCTAAGCTAAAGGCTAGGCTAGCGGACAACCGGCGGTGCTACAAACCATCCATTCCCTTCGTTATCATGGGGAATGTGAACTCGCTGCCGAATAAAGTCAATGAGCTTTCCGCTCTGAACAACCAGCGGATTTACCGGGAGAGCAGCTTATTTATCTTTACGGAGACATGGCTAACACACCTTGTACCGGATGCTAACGTGGACCTGCGGGGATTCACTGCTGTGAGAGCCGACAGAGACACTAACACATGCAAGAAAAGCAAAGGTGGGGGACTCATCATTTATGTTAACAACCACTGGTGTAACCCGGGACATATCTCCGTAAAGACGGTTTTACGTTGCCCGGACTTGGAGCTGCTAGCCGTTAGCCTGCGGCCATATTATCTGCTGAGGGAGTTCAGTCACGTGATCAGCATCTGTGTTTACATCCCTCCAAAGGCAGATGCAGCCGCTGCATGTGAGAAGATTCACTCTGTCACAGCAAGGCTGCAGACACAGCACCCCGAGGCATTTATGATCATTTCTGGGGACTTTAATCATGCTACTTTGGCTGCTTTTTACCAGGTTGTGGATTGTCCTACAAGGAACAACAGGACAATTGACTTGCTGTATGCTAATGTGAGGGATGCATACAGAGTCACACCCCTCCCCCCACTAGGGAAGTCTGACCACAACCTGGTTCTTCTACAGCCGAAGTATACCCTCCCGGTTCAAAGGCAGCCTGCAACAACTAGCTCCATCAGGAGGTGGTCCCCTGAAATGGAAGATGCCCTCAGAGACTGCTATGACATCATGGACTGGGATGTGCTGCTTAGCCCACACTGTGAGGACATAGAGGGGCTGACACACTGTCTGATAGATTACCTCAATTTCTGTGCAGACGTGGTCTCCCCCGCTAAGACTGTACGGTGTTACCCTAATAACAAGCCATGGGTAACACAGGAAGTCAAAGCTGTCCTCAACAGGAAGAAAGCTGCCTTCAGGAGCAGGGAAGCGATGAAAGCAGCACAGCAGGAGGTGAAACACTGTATGAGGGAAGCTAAAGACAACTACAGGAGAAAGGTGGAGCAGAAGCTGAAGGAGAACAGCATGAGGGAGGTCTGGGAAGGTGTGAAAACCATCACAGGCCACAATACAGAGTTGTTGAGGGGACAGTGGAGAGGGCAAACAAGTTGAATGACTTCTTCAATCGGTTCAACCAGCCCACGTCCCCCCCCAACTGCAGCCATCTCTCCTTCTTCCCTCAACACACCTCCCCCCAGTCATCACAGCAGCCCCCTCCTCCCCCTCATCAACACAGACTCCTCCATGCATTACTGCAGACCAGATCAGAGGTCAAATGAGGAAGCTTCACCCCAGGAAAGCAGCAGGCCCGGACAAGGTGTGTCCACGACTACTGAAGACCTGTGCTGCTGAACTGGGTGAACCACTCCAATGCATCTTCAACCTCAGTCTGCAGCTGGGGAGAGGGCCAACCCTCTGGAAGATGACATGTATCATTCCAGTTCCCAAAAAGAATCGGCCCAGCGAGCTGAACGACTTCCAACCGGTGGCACTCACTTCATATCTGATGAAGACGTTGGAGCGGCTCTTCCTCAGCCACCTCAGACCCCAGGTACAACATGCCCAGGACTGTCTGCAGTTTGTGTACCGGGCAGGTGTCGGTGTGGAAGATGCCATCCTCTACCTGCTACACCGAGCCCACTCGTATCTGGATAAGGGAAATGGCACAGTGAGGATCCTCTTCTTGGACTTCTCAAGTGCCTTCAACACCATCCAGCCCCTACTGCTTCAGGACAAACTGAACAGGATGCGAGTGGAACCCTGCCTGGTCACCTGGATCTCCAGCTACCTCACTGACAGGCCGCAGTACGTCAGGCTGAAGGACATCACGTCTGACACCATAATTAGCAGCACTGGAGCACCCCAGGCCATGGTGCTGGCCCCTCTTCTCTTCACCCTGTACCCCGTGGACTTCTGCTACAACTCGGAGCTGTGTCACATTTAGAAGTTTGCCGATGACGGGGGGCATCGTGGCTCAGGTGGATAAGGCGCCATACCATAAAACCGGGGACTCGGGTTCGATTCCAGCCCGAGGTAATTTCCCGATCCCTTCCTGTCTCTCTCCCGCTCATTTCCTGTCTCTACACTGTCCTATCCAATAATAATAATAAAGGTGAAAAAAGCCCCAAAAATATATTTAAAAAAAAAAAAAAAAAAAGAAGTTTGCCGATGACACAGCAATCATTGGGTGTATCAGTGACGACAGAGAGGAGGAGTATAGGAGCCTGGTGAGGGACTTTGCTGTGTGGTGCAACAGGAACCATCTGCAGCTCAACACCTCGAAGACCAAGGAGCTGGTCATTGACTTTGGGAGGTCCAGACCAAGGTCACGACCAGTTCTGATCGAGGGAGTTGAGGTGGAGGCTGTGGATTCCTACAAGTACCTGGGGCTGTGGCTGGACAGGACCTGCAACACCAATCACTTATACAGGAAGGGGCAGAGCAGGCTGTGGTCCTTTAACATCTGCAGGAAACTCCTGTGGATGTTCTATCAGTCTGTGGTCGCCAGTGTCCTGTTTTACACCGTGGTGTGCTGGGGGGGGGGGGGGGGGGGGGGGGGCAGCACATCCAAAGAGGACACATCCAGGCTGAACAAACTGATCAGGCGGGCCGGCTCTGTGGCCGGCGTGAAGCTGGACACTCTGGTGACCGTGGCAGAGAAGAGGTCTATGGACAAACTATTGAACATCATGGACAATGCCAGTCACCCTCTGCACACTGTCATCAGCAACCAGAGGAGCCTGTTCAGTGACAGAATGCGCCTTCCCAAGTGCAGGACGAACAGACTCAAAAACTCCTTTGTTCCCCACGCCATCAGACTGTACAACTCCTCTCGGGGGGGGTGTAACAGGAGGACAGAGGATGGGAAGGAGCAGTAGCCTAGCCTAACAATAAGCAATACCGGACAATGTGCAATATCTTTCCTGCTCCCCCCCCCACACACACACACACACTTACTTACCCTAACCCCACTTCTCCCCCCCTTCCTCTCTTCCCCATATCTTATTCTTTTATATTTGTATATGTAAATAATTAATTTATTTTAATTTATCTAGAAGTTTTCTCTATTTCTTTTCTCTGTTTATCTGTAATGATGCTGCTGGAACCTTAAATTTCCCTGAGGGAACCCTCCCAAAGGGATCAATAAAGTTTTATCTCATCTAATGTATTTTTGTGATAAATACATATTATACTGAGCGCATTTCCCACATTAATAAATACAAAGTACTTTGTGTCTGCTGCATCTTTCAGTTCTTTTAAATCAAGGCTGAATACTTTCTTCTTTGCCTTTTACTAAATTAAATTTGAGGCTTTTGATTAATTCCTCATGCTGCCCTGTAGCTTTTTTTCTTGTCTGTCCATTTCTATTTTAGCTTTTTTAAAATTATCTTACTATTTTTAATTGTACTTGAATGTCCGTTTATGTTTCTCTTCTTTCATCCATTCACCCCAACACACTTTTTTTTCTTTCAATGTGACTGCAATGCATGATAGCATATATTGCTTGGTTAATGACCATCGGTTGTACACTACGTTTCCACAGTGCATTGTGGGATACTATGAGTCCACTATATAGGATGTAATAATTCTCACTATACATTCAGCCAGCACTACAAAATGGCAAACTCACTATATAATCCACCATATACCGTAGTGAGTAATTTGAGACACAAGGTATGTGTGCGTCTTGTGTTCCTGCAGAGAGAAGCCAATAGCCAGAGAGAGCGCTGAGTCATCCAATGCCGTGTGTGCGTACGCTGTGCATGTATGCCTAGAACAGAGTGAAGTCACTGAAAAGTTAAGCAGTATATAAATAAAAACACACACCTTGAGTTGTCAAGCCTGTCTCCAGTTTCCTCATTTCTCAAGAGCCTTAAGACTGTTACACTGGTGCTGAAACCCAGGAATGGAGGAAAAACACCGGTCACAGAGATCTTCCAGACCCTTGTCAGTGACCATGAAAACACATCAGGCTCCTGTCGCGTTGTACTCAGAGCAGAAGCAGTACTTCCAGGCTCTGCTCCAGGCCTAGGCAGAGGACCAGCAGGTGATCCAGAGCCTGGTCCAGCTAGCAGGTACTCCAGCAGCTATTCCCACGGATGCTGTGGCCAAACCCTACATTCTGCTGTTCCCGATGGGTCCCAAGGATGGTATGGAGGCATTTGTAGAGCTGTTTGAGTGCATTGCCTAAGCAAGCTTGTAGCTATCCTTGCAGTGGGTGGGCCATCTATTGCTGGTCCTGTCGAAGGAGGCTCAGCTCACAGCTAAACAGCTCCCAACCTGCTGGTGTATCTGGGCCTGAAGTGGGCTATTCTGCAGTGGGTTGGCTGCACCCCAGAACATCACCAGTGCTTCAGTGTGCTGGCATACAGGGAGCTCGGTCGCCCATTCGCCTTTGTCCAACAGAACCGATGCCTGTCGATAGTGGCTGCTGACTGAAGAGTATGATGCCAATGACATCACCAACTGAGTGATACTGGAGCAATTTGCCATTCAGCTGCTGCAGGGAACATCGTCCTGGGTTCAGCACCACCATGTGGCGTTGCTGCAGGAGGTGGTCTGGCTGGTGGAAGACCATCTGGCGGTGGTTTCCAGTTGAGAGAAATGAGTCATGCACATTCTGGCTGCCACTTCTCACCGGAGCTTTTTATTTCATTTTCTCCTCTTTATTTATTTTTGTGTGTGTGTGTGTGTGTGTGTGTGTGTGTGTGTGTGTAGTTGAGGTTTGTTTTTGTTTGAGTGTTTTTGCCCACCGGTTGTAGTGTACCTCTGGCCCCAGTTTTGGGCATCGGTTCCCTCCAGGCCTTGGTTCGCCATGGGTGATGCCTGTGCTCCTAGCTATGGACTGCAGTGAGCTTGTTGCTCATTTTAACATCATGGTTGTCCAGCAGTGCTTTAGTGCTTGGTGTAATGTTCCGAGCGATGTTGCTCGGTGGCGTCACGGTGGCTGTGCAGGTGGTTTGGGACATACCAGCGCTCTGCATGGCGGTGCGTCTGTGCTCGCTTTGTGGATCCATGGCGTGGTGTTCTGAGTGATGTTGCCTGGTGGTGTCACAGCGACTGTGCTGGTGGTGTGGGACTAGTTTTCATGCGCCTTTTGGTGGGACTGTGGCTGCTACACCATTGGAATGACATCCTGACCTCTATTTGGTGGACTCCCCCCATTACTGTAAAGCGACCTTGGGTTTTGAGAAAGGTGCTATATAAATTGAAATAATTTTTTTTTTGAGGGGAGCAGGTGCCTCACCCCTTATCTCACACTCCCTCACTCCCTTTGTGTCTCCTCACCCGTTCCCTGCACCATGGAAGCAGAGGCCAATTCCCCAAAGCCTGCTCCCCATTTCCCCATTTTCCTCTCACTCCTGTGCGCCTTTGTGCCAATGCTGCCACTATGACCACCAGGGTTTTCCCCCAGCGCAAAAAAAAGGTGGTGCTACCAATGCAGAGCCCACCCCATAAGGGCTGGCCTGGCCCAGAAGGCTGCTAGGGAGGTCTGGGGGCATGTTCCCCCAGAAAATTTTGAAATTAGAGACTTCAAATGGTGCATTCTGGTGGCATCTAAGGCTGAATTAGGCACAATTCAAATGTTATTAAATTAGCTATTTTTTTTACCTTGCCAAAAATGCAAGGGGCAAAATTTAAAGAGCAAAATTAGATTTGAAATGAAAACACTTCATAGCATGCCTCTTCATTTCCCAATTCCAGGATGTCAGGAACAGAATCGAGGTCAACTCACGCAACAGTGCCATCTAGCAACCAGCACCTAGAACATGGTTTTTATGTATGGTTGCAAATGGCAGTCAGTGCATGCAGCAAAACCCTTTATTTTCACTTCTGGGTTGAGTACCAGGATAGTCTAGACCAGGACTATTCAATTAGTTCATAATGAGAGCCAGTGAGGGAAATGAGGGAATTTGCAATTGGTGAAGGTGAGGTGTGCACAAGGATGTTCATAAATATCCGCTGGTGCCCATCACTATTCAATTCAGGGGTGAAAAACAATGTGGAGTTGGTGGTTAGTCCAGTGATTCTTCACCCATCCAGTGATTTTGGGAACCAACTAGCTGGGGTTTCAGGCCTTAGTAAAGCACTTGTTTGTGGATAGGACCTGCTGTAGTAAAACATGGGGGAGGGGAAGTCCATTGCAACATTATTTGGGGAGGTGGTCCCAGGACTGTCTATTGAGGTATTTCACCTGACGTCACAGGGTCACGTGACGCCCCGGTGTCCGCCATTTTGAACGTCAAGCTACATACTAACGCTGCAGACAGAGAGGGAGAACCAGCTTGGAAAAAAAAACGTGTTACAGACACCTAGAATAGATTAATTTGTCAGTAAGCACTCTATAAATAACCATGGTGTTTGCTTGTTATGCTGTGGGCTGCCACAACAGACAGAGATAGCGTGCAGGACGCTCCTTTTACCAGTTTCTAGTGATGGGAATTTTGGCTCTTTTTCGGGAGCCGGCTCTTTTGGCTCTTCTTACTATAAGGAGCCGGCTCTTTCGGCTCCCAAACGGCTCCTGAGATTTTATTTTTGATTTAATTGCTGCAATTAACTAGTTAATTAATTACATTATTTATATTTTATAAATAGGATGTTTTCCATTTTATTTTTTAGTTTTTGTAGCCATTGTAAAGCTTTGTAAAGTATAGCAGTGTAACAATGTTCTAGCTATAGAAATAAAACAAACTTACCAATTAATAAATTATTTTCTCACAAACATAATGCAAAACTGTGTTATATTACTAATATAAAATACACAGCTGATTTTCCCCTCCTCAGGTGCCTCACAGACTCCTCTCCCCTGCGCTCCACAGCTTTAAGCATTACACCAATTTTCGTATTTTCGCAGCTGTGAATGACATCAACCCCCCAACCAAAAAAAGTAGGCATACACCATGCTACTTTTTTTCCTTTGAATGGTAATAGACAACACAAAGACGCAATCGGACAGCAACTTTTTTTGTGAAAGTCTCTCTCTAAGGACAAAAAACTAATTCGGCTCCCCAACTCTGCTCCCACCGAAGAGCCGGCTCCCGTCGTTCACTTCAAAGAGCCGGCTCTTTGAACCGGATCGTTCGCGACCGACACATCACTACCGGTTTCCTACTGACCCAGACAAGAGGGCCAAATGGATTGCAGCTGTGAAGAGACAGGATTGGGAGCCAACAGAGTACTCCAGACTTTGCAGTAATCATTTCATTTCAGGTTAGTTTATCAGTTAACGCAATTTTGATAAAATATATAGCAAAAAGTAAATGGGTCAGTGTTTGTTAACCCATTTGAGCAGTGAAACAAGGCAGTGTTAATTTGTCTAGGGTTGCATGTAGCAGACATCAGACATAAAACGCAATAACAGAGGCTAGAAAGAAACGGGACACAGAAATAAATTAACAGGGCTCCATACCAAGGCTGGGTACAGTGTTTGTGATAAAAGACAGATCCAATTTAACACGAATCACAGCTTACTTTCTTGTTAAAATGTGCAAAGGTCTCCACCATCTCATACTGCCTTGCACTGAAGGACTTAAGCGTGCCGTCCAAAATGGCTGCGTCACGTTACTTGGTCACGTGGGTGAAATACCTCAACATCAGCTCCGTGTCAGGGGGACATGGGGAGTTTCCCCCTCCACTCTCCGCAGGGATTTCCTTTCAGGATTTCTTGTTGGAGCAGTTGCGAGACAAAACTGAGGCATGCTTTTGAACAAGTGAGAGCAATCGATGGGCAAAAACTCGAGCCTAATGCTATACTCTCCTACCTAATATTTTTTGTTATTAAAAAATAACTGGCAGCAAGGGTGTGGTAGAGTGTCATCTGTGAACAGTGAGGAGTCAGGTTGAACCAGCAGGTAACATGTGACGAGGTACACCTGTGTCTAATCACTGGCCATCTATGAATGTACATCTCCATGTGCCTTTCAGATAGTTACTACACACAGAGAGAGAGAGAGAGAGAGAGAGAGAACTGCATCTCCCAACGTGTGTGCGCACACACGTGCGTATGAGCATTAAAAGCACTTAAGTGACAAATGTTAAAAGCGCACCTTGAATTGCAGCGCCCGTCTCAAATTCCTCATTTTCCACCCTTCCGAAAAGTTGTTACACTGGTGCCAAAACCTGGGACTTGAACAAATGCCCCCATGGAGCCCAAACCAGTCAGGGAGCTCCTCCAGACCCTCACTGCTGACCTCCAATGCAAGTATGAAGAGTTACTCTCCCTGTCCATCAAGCAGGAGCAGTGTTTCCAGGCCCTATGCAAGGCCCAAGCAAAGGAGCAGCAGTGTGGAGGTTGGTCCAGTTGGCGGATACTCCAGCAGTCGCTTCTGCAGCCAGCATTCCTGTTCAACTGATCAAGATGGGGCCACAGGATGACACAGAAACCTCTCTCAAGCTGTTCAAGTACATCTTGGAGGCAACCTTGAGGCCAACCTCACAGTGGGTGGCTCACCTATTACTGCTCCTGCTGGGGTAAGCACAGCTTATTGGCTTGGCAGCTCCTGGCCACCAGCTTGCTGGCCTGAAGTGGGCTGTACTGCAACAGGTCTGCCACAGACCAGATCACCACCACAAGTGGTTCTGCGCACTGGCTTACAGTGAAGTCGGCTGCCCATTTGCATTCATGCAGCAGCTCTGGGATGCTTGCTGACAGTGGCTGCAGGCAGACTAGTGCAATGTGAAGGATGTCATTTACTGCATAATACTGGAGCAGTTCGTCACCCAGCTGCCAAGTGTGACCTTGACGTGGAACCAGGGTCACTGCACGGCATCACTGGAGGAGGTGGTGTGGCTGGCAGAGGATCACCTGACAGTGTTTCCAGGAGCAGGTGCTCTCGCAGCTTCTCTTCCTCTCACACTCACTTTCTTCCCCTCCCTCTCTCTCTCTCTCTCTCTCTCTCTCCCCTAGCCCCTCCCCTATGCCAGCCCAGCAGAAACAGGGGCCAATTCCCCTGAAACCCGCTCCCTGCACTCGTGTCTGTCCTCATGTTTCTTCTCTTCCTACTCCTTCTGTGTCTGTGCTGCTATTAACCCCCCCACACACAGGTGGACTCATGTATGCCCACCAGAACCAGGAGTGAGCCCGGGCAGGTCTGTCGGCATGGTGGGGATTTCCTGGAATCAGTACTTCCGCAAGGAGGTGGGGGTACCAAGTCACATTCCTGATGCACCGAACGATTCCCGCGATCGAGCGGGAATGTACAGAGTCTGAGTATTCAAGGAGGTACACATCAGACTTTGGTAGATTCTGGTTGTAATCAGACCTCCATGCATCAAAGCCTGATTCAATGCAGGGCACTGGGAAATGCATGATTGGTGAAGATGAGATGTGTGCACAGGGATGTTCACAAATATCCGCTAATGCCCATCACGATTCAATTCTGAGGAGAAAAGCATAGTATGGAGGCGGCAGTTAATCAGAGCCTTACCCATTCACTTATCCTGGGAATAGATTGGCCAGGGTTTATAATGTTCACAAAACAGTTAGTAGTGGGTGGGTCCTGCAGTAGTACATCACTGGGGAATCCTGTCACAACCTTAGCTGGGAAGGTGGTCCCAGGGCCATCCGTGTCAGCTCTCTGGGGAATCCCTTATCTGGGATCCCTCCTCTCTCTTTGAGAACTCCATTATCCTGTAAGAAAACAGCATGGTTTTGTGTGGGGGCCCACTGTTGCATTCTCCTGACTTTTCTTTCCCTTTTGTTTTACAGACCAACGCATTGGACAGAGGGCTGGGGGCCATTTTGTCCCAGGTGGTGGAGGGGGAGGAGCGCCTGGTGCTTTAGATCAGCCACAAGTTCCCCACACGAGTGGAGAAGTACAGCACCATAGAGAAGGCATGTTTGGCCATCAAGTGGGTGGTCCACACTCTCCAGTACTACCTGGTAGGATGTCCATTCACCCTCTGTTCTTTTTTTTTTTTGTAATTTAAATTTTTATTGAAGTTTTCCTTTTTCAATTCAAAATTGTACACGAAAACAATAAAGTAAAAAAAAAAAAAAAAAGGGAACCAGGGGAGATATTTAAAAACAAACATTCACATTCTGAGGAGGAAAAAAAAAAAGACAATAGTACAAAAACAGGAAACAAAAACTTTAAAGAAAATCTGGTCTCTTGCGTAGCACAAAGTATAGCCAAATCATCCAATCATCATTAAACTTGTCTTGTTGGTTTCTCATTGCGTAGGTAATCCTTTCCATTTTATACACATCGTATACCACATCTAGCCATTCATCCACACTTGGTGGGTCTCTTTGAAGCCATTTTCTAGTTATGGCCTTTTTAGCCGCCACCAGTAATACCCTCGGCAAATATTTCAACGTTCTCCCACAGTCAAGTTCCTCAAGATCGCATAAATACATGGTTCTAAAGTCCAGGTTAATGTCCATGCGTAGTGCCTCCTCCAGGCAACCATGAACCCCCTCCCAGAAGGGGGCCATGGAGGGACAGTCCCAAAAAATGTGGTAATGATCGGCTCTATCACAGCCACAATGCCTCCAGCAGTCCGTTTGTGTTGAGAAACTAGCTTTCTGGGCCGGTGTACAAAAGAATCTGATAATATTTTTCCAGCTATAGAATCTCCACTGGGGGGAGCTTGTTGTTTTCCATTGATAAGAACATATCTTCTCCCATTCCTCCTGTGTTAATACTAAGTTGGTCTCCTTTTCCCATCTCAGCTTAACCTTCATTGTATTGTTTCTCGTCATGGATACAATGGAATCATACAGTCTGGAGATAATCTTTTTGCATTTGAGACCTTTTACTGCTTCCAGGAATACATCTATAATTTTGTTGCCTGGCTCTTCCTCTTTTTTAGGAAATTTTTTGCAAATATAATCCCTTATCTGCAAGTATCTAAAAAGGTCCTGATTTTCTAGCCCAAATTTATCTTTCAAATGCTGAAAGCTATACACCTGTCCTTGGTCGTTGACCAGAGAGCTACATGTTGTAAGGCCTTTGTTAGTCCAAACATGGAATTGCTTGTCATAGACACTAGGTGTAAAGCCCAAGTCATATGCAAACCATTTCAGAATACCCATCTTTTGTCTCATGTTGTGTTTTTTGGTTACATTATTCCATATCTCCAGTGAGCAAGTGATCCAAGGATTTTCTACATCCGTAATTTGGTTAACAAGAGAACAATCCCCTATGAGCATACTGAGAGGGTATTTCCTACTCATGGAGCATTCAATATCTTTCCATCTTGACTCATAGCTAGGGTTACTCCAACCTACCAGAAATCTAAGTTGGGCAGCCTTGTAATAAATCGCACAAACTAGGGAGGGCAAGTCCTCCCTTGTCTTTAGGTAGCTGGAGCGTTTTGTATCTCACTCTGGGTTTTCTCCCTGCCCAGACAAATCTTGCTAGAAGTTTATCCCATTCTGTGAAGTAATGGTTGGGTTTATCAATAGGTATAGATTGGAATACATACAGAAATCATGGCAGTATGTTCATTTTGATTATATCTATGCGAGAATAGATATTTAGATAGGGAATCCGGCTCCAACGATTTATGTCTTCTATAATGACTGCCCTGAGTGGGCCATAATTAGAGTCTTGTAGTTTAGATAGGTCTGAGGGTATAGTGATACCAAGATATTTGATGGACTCCTTGTCCCAGTCTAGTTGGTATCTTGAGCGGAGGGAGAGAGGAGGCGCATAATGGAACTTTAGCACTTAGGTTTTCTGTGTATTTATCTTGTAACCTGAGAAGGACCCATATTCTTTTAAGACTGACATTAGACTTGGTAAGGAATTTGTGGGATCGGTAAGGTAAATAAGGACATCGTCAGCAAAAAGGGCCAACTTCTGTTCCTTTGAGCCCAATTGGACACCTGTGATGGAGTTATTCTGTCTTATCCATTGTGCCAAGGGCTCTATAAATATGACAAACAGTAGGGGGCTCAATGGGCAACCCTGCCTAGTGGATCTCTCCAGATGAAAGGTATCACTAAGTTCCCCGTTGATTTTAAGTATGGCACTGGGTTTGGTATAGAGGGCCTCTAGTGTCTGGATTAATTGGGAGTTAAAACCAAATTTGTTCATGACTGCAAAGAGAAATTTCCAACGAACAGAGTCGAAAGCCTTCCGGGCATCTATGCTAATGAGCATGGTGGCCATTTTATTTTGATTTATGTGTCTAATAACTTGCAGTGAACGTCTTATGTTATCATGGGTCTGGCGTGTCATCACAAAGCCTGTTTGGTCTAGATTTATTACACTTGGCAGAATTTTCTCGAGTCTCTTGGCAATAATAGAAGCAAATAATTTATAATCGATATTGAGTACACTAATTGGTCTGTAATTAGAACAGTTGAGTTTATCCCTCCCTGCCTTAGGTATTACAGAAATGATGGCCTCCGTCCAGGATGGAGGAATTTCACCCCTCTCCATAACCCAATTAAACGTCTTTAATAAGATGGGTATCAAAGGTTCTTTAAGGTTCTTATACCATTCTGATGTGAATCCATCAGCGCCTGGAGACTTCTTAGCCTTTAGTCTAGTGATGGCTGATGTGAGTTCCTCTATTGAGATAGGTAGCTTCAGAATTGAGTTTTGATCTTCTGACACAGTTGATAACTCCAGTAGTTGGAGCATAGAATTCAGACTGTCGTCATTGTCAACCTGGGGTTGAGAATATAATTTTGCATAATAATCTTTGAAGCAGCTTCTAATTTCTCTTGAGTCTTGTAAAATGTGTTTTGTTTTTGGGTCCCTAATTATAAAAATGGAAGATTCTGCCTCTTGTTTTTTAAGTTTGTAAGCCAGTAGTTTGGCATACTTGCCACCACCTTCGTAGTATTTTTGTTTAGTGAACATTAATTTCTTTTGTATCTCTAATTCAGTTATATTGTTTATTTCATTCCTAATCTTTTTTATCTCTCCTTCAGTGGCGGATTTCTGAGTGAGTCTGTGATCTAGCTCCAGCTTTTTTAGTTTTATTTGGAGATCGTTAAGGTGCTTGTTCCTTTCTCTCTTTACAGCTGCGGCAACAGCAATTGCCCTACCCCTCATTACTGCTTTACAGGCATCCCAAAGTATTGGAGGAGAAACTGCATCATTATCTTTTAAATAGTTTCTAATATCATTGGTGAATTGTTCAATTGTGAATTCATTTAATATAGAGGAGTTAAGTTTCCATGTTCTCTGAGTACCTCGATGGGCCCCCGACAGTGACATATATACTGGACAGTGGTCAGAGAGATCCATAGTTCCAATATGACAGCTATTCACCTTACTAGAGTCTCTCCCAAACACAAAAAAATAGTCAATTCTAGAGTAAGACGAATGGGGAGATGAGTAGTGGGTAGTCTCTGACTGTGGGGTTGTGAAATCTCCACACGTCTATCAGCCCCACCTCTGAGGTGATGTCAAGAAACTTTTTATTTAACCTCCTAGATTGAGAGTTTCGCATGCTAGAGGAATCAAGTGTTGGATTTAATGTGATGTTAAAATCGCCCCCACAAATCAAGGTTCCCTGAGTTTCCATCACTGCCTTATCTATTATTTGTTGGTAGAAGTGTAATCTTGAGCCTGGTGGAATGTAAACGTTGTATAAAGTAAAGAGAAATCCATTTACTTTGCCCTTAATCAGAATAAACCTCCCTTCTTTATCTTTGAGCGCTGATAAATGCTCATATACCACTGAGCCCGAAATCAGTATAGACACCCCCCTGTTATGTTTTGAGCCGTTAGATGCTGAATAGACATGCTTAAAACCATACCTTTTGAGTTTTAGATGTTCTGTGTCAGACATATGCGTTTCCTGCAGAAAAGCTATGTCAATGCTGTCTTTTTTGAGTTTTGAGAGAATTTTAGAGCGTTTAACAGGACTGAGAAGGCCATTGACATTAAAAGAAATGACCTTAACCATAACTGGATTTTCTAATATATTCTATTGTATATTGGCTAAAAAGGGCACCATGACCAGATTCTAGTAATATTATGTTTCCTCCTATGAAAATATTCACCTCCCTTATCAACATGACAAAACAAAAAGAAGACAACAAACATGAAAGAACATTGCTACAAAACTGCAACCAAAAAGAGACTTCCACTAGTGAGGGAAAAGTAAACTCCCTCTTTCTCCTGCTGGAAGGAAAGGAGAGATAAACCCAAGTGGGGATGGGGCTCCCTTCAGTGGTAAAAACCCACCAATGTCCAGCAAAGTCCAAGGTTTCCTCACTGCTCTGACTGGATTATCATCCATACTAAAAACTTATTTTGAGGCACATGTTTTAGATTTAACTTTGTAAATAATATTTTAAATAATTTTTAGATACTCCAAGGAAAGAAAGGGGAAAACATGAAGGGAGGAAAAGGGGGCAGGTAACCACAAACCAGAATAATGAGGGCTGAACCCTTCAGATGCTCATTTGTCCTCCTAATCTGATATTCGTCGATATCTCTGTAGTTTCTCCCTCGCTGTCGCCGCGGCGTCACTGCCAGCCCATCGCCATCCTGAGCTGTCGATCAGCCTAGTCAGGCGCGCGCCTGGATCCTCCTCGGCTGGCACCGACACCACGATGCCTCTCATTTTCAGTGCTATCGCTGCCTCCCACGTGCTGCCGTAGACCTCTACTCCAGTGTCCCAGAAAACACGCATCTTGGTGTGTGGCATTCGAAAGCGGATACCTTTAACCTTGAGAGCTTTCTTCACCTCTTTGTAGGCTTTGCGTTTCTCAACATCCTCCTGTGGATAATCGTGGTCAAAAAAGACTCGAGTGCCCTCAATAGAAACCTTCTTCTTCCAGGCCAACGACAGCACTTGTTCCTTCACTCTAAACTGCTGAAAGCAAGCGACTATGGAACGTGGGGGGTTTCCTTCGATGGGTTTTTGAATCGCTGCCCTGTGAGCTCACTGAATTTGGAGAGGCTCGTTCTCTGGCCACTAAGTTGGTCGTCAGGATGTTTTCCAAATATTCGATCATCGACCCACCTTCCAAGTCCTCCGGTACGCCATAGATCCGAATGTTGCATCTTCGAGACCTACGTTCCAGATCTGTAGCTTTGTCACGCAGGCGGATCCTGTCAGCTAGAAGCAGGCGTATAGCTTCGCTAGCTGCCATGTGGAATTCCTCAACCTGAGTCACACGTTCTTGAAGCTCTGAAATGTCCTTACGAAACGACTGGAGAGTTGAATTAAGCGCCCTGATTTCCGTCTTTAACTCAAATTTCAGCTCGGAGAGCATACACCGCATCATGTCTCTTATTTCGGCCATTGTGACCTGACCGGTCTCTCCGTGTGAGGCGTGCTCGGCTCCACCATCACTTGCTGTTTGGTCCGAGGGTGATCCTGCCGCTCCTCGAGTACCCTTCGGCTTTCCCATTTTTCTGCCTCCTAACGCAAAGTTTCCCGCTTGTGTTTCGCACTTTCACGTCTAAATAAACTTAAATTCTAACCGCGGGAAAGCTTCACAAACCAAGTCGAGCCGAGAGCTGTCTTTACTCGCTGCCACTTTCCATGACCGGAAACCGGAAGTCCTCACCCTCTGTTCTGACCATGCCCCACTCCAGTGGCTCCACTGCATGAAGGATGCCAGTGCATGGATCACTTGTTGGTATCTGGCCCTTCAGCCCTTTAAATTCAAGGTGGTCCACAGGCCAAGGACGCAGATGGTGGTGTCAGATTACTTCAACCGCTGCGGGGAGGGGAGTCAGCTGCAGGCCAATGTTCGCGGCAATGTTCGCAGTTGGTCCAGCGCAAACGGGCTTTCACCCAGGTTAAAGCGGTTGTGTGTGGGGCCCACTGTTTCATTCTCCTTACTTTTCTCTCCCTTTTGTCTTGCAGATTGATGTGTCAAACAGAGGGTTGGGGGTCGTTTTGTCCCAGGTAGTGGAGGGGGCGAAGTGCCCTGTGCTGTACATCAGCCACAAGGTCTTGGTGCAGGAGTGCAAGTACAAGACAATAGAGGAGGAGGAGGAGGTTCTTGTCATCAAATGGGTGGTGCTCAGTCACTGGTACTACCTGGTGGGATGCCCCTTCACTCTATTCCAATTACACCCTGCTCCACCACATGAAAGATGCCAACACGCTGATCACTCATTTGTATCTGGCTCTTCAGCCCTCAAAGTTCAAGATGGTCCACAGGCAGTGGGAGTATGTAGCAGCGGGGGGATGCTCAAGTGTCAGCTGTAGGTGATGAGAAGTTAGGAAGGACCAGCACATAACACACGTTTCACTTGTGCTTGATTACTGGCAATATATATATATCTTGTATTCTTGCAGAAAGAAGTCAGTAACCAGACTGAAAGAACTGAGCCATCCAATGCTGTGTGTGCATGCGCGTGTGTATACACACACACACACACACACACACACACACACACACAGAGAGAGAGAGAGAGAACAAAATGAAGTCGCTGAAAAGTGAAGCTGAAGAAAAATAAAAACGCCTCAAGTTGTCAAGCCTGTTTCCTCATTTCCCAAGAGCCTTAGACCAACACTAATTTTTTTTTTTTGCAACTCATCCATTTGCAATTGCCCCCCCCAAATAAAAAGGTACTGTATTTACATAATTGCAGAAATCACAAATTCTAAAAACAGGTAAATAAATAAAAGACAAAGCAGGAGAAAAGGAGTACAGAGTTTTGTACATTAATCCATTTATTCCATAAATTTTGGAATTCTGCCTCTAGGCCTCTGATATATTACGTGTTCCATTTCCATTATTTCCTCCCACTGTAATTTCCCATCCTTTAATCAATGGCACTTTAAATTACATCTAGGAAATGGATAGACATTATTGTACAGAAGTTGTTCTGTTGCATTTTGAATCCCTATTAGTTTGGTTTAAAAAAAAAAAAAAAAGTCAGTTTAGTCTAACACACTTTAGTTCCTCGGGCTGGTGTGTCCAACAAAATTCCTCCTCTTTGATAAAACTCCTGCATCAGACAGCTATAAGTGAACACTTGATGTTTGCTTTGCACATGGTGATATGCTCACATTATTGTATAATGCATGCAGAAGTATAAAATCAGCGCTCACGGGGTCATGACTTCATGCTGTGTGCGCACTGGGCAGTGGAAGACCAGTGTGTGGCTCTCAGGTCTGCTTGGTGCGTGTACCTGATCAGGGTTCTGGAGAGGGACTGGTGCTTCCTCACACTACGACGCACAGCGCGGTGACCCTTAACGGGCACTGTGTTAATCCGCTCAAAGCGGACCCTCCTGCTGCTGCTCACAGGGCGCAGGCAAGGAGGGGAATACGAGGAAGAGGAAAGGAGAGACAGTGAGGAGAAGAGACAAAAAAGAAGAAAAGGAGGTGTGAGAACAGCTGGAAGACAGCAAGAGAGCAAGACAGATTAGCACAAGCTGAGACCGTTAATTTTAGTGTGAGGCATTCTGATTTAACTGCACACAGCAAGCTTAATGAAGAGCTGAAGCATGTTCGCGCACACAAAAATATAAATTCGTATACAAACAAAGCACCACAAATTCATGCATAAATCCAAACAACAATGTTCCTCACTTGCCAACACATTAACACTCATATGCTCACTGGTGAAACTGTTGTCTAATATTTCACTACCTGTTCCACACAGAATTAGGGCAGTAACCAAGAACGTATGATGGATCTCATCCTGCCCACAAAGAGGCATATCACATGCAAACACTCATAGCATAACACCACAAATAGGATAAAAGCAAGAAAAGCCTTCGTATCTTAAAAACAACCATGATGCAACATCCACCAACAAGCTCATTTAGAGACTGGGCAGGATAAATATCAAAACACTGTACGCATCATGTAAACCACCAAGTTTTACTTCTTCAGCTCAGATTCCCCTCACATTTGGCAAGTTATGATACATTGGAAATGACTTACTGAACCCAGAGATGTTTTATAAGTACATATTACAAAGAAAAGGAGCAAATAACTACTCGTTACCTCTTAATAGTCTGTGTGATGGAGGTCTGGTGCTGCAGTGGAGGTCGGCGATGATCAAAAAGGTCATGAGGTGGGGATGCAAATTGGGATGTTTCGACAGGCATGCTGACACTACGGAGAAACCCCTGCCTCTTCACAGGCTGTGAAAAGTACAAAAAAAGTGTGACAATGAAAATACCCTTTTTAGCATTCAGGAAAAAGAGAGCACACACAGACACACACGGAGAGAGAGAGAGAGACAGAGTGAGCACGTGAGCATGCCTGGACAAAGGTGGGTGGTTCGTCCACAGACATCTGAGCGGTAGGAATGGTCAGCTTGAGCCATGGTGGCTTCTTCCTCTGTAGGCTGCTGGTGCTGTCTCGCCTGGGCTCAGCCATGCTGCCTGCCTCTCCACACACTGGCCAGCTACACACACACACACACACACACACACAGAGAGAGAGGTTTAACTACTATATTTGACCAGAATTTTTCTTATAAAATCATTTGACTTTGTGCGCTCCCACACCATCATTTCCACTCACGCATCAGGCTCCTGTCTACTGCAAAGAAAGAGTTCCAAAACGATGACATTTTAGATTTTAAAATATTTGTCAAAACTCAGCCCTGTGATGACCTGGCGACTTGTCCAGGGTGTACCCCGCCTTTCGCCCGTAGTCAGCTGGGATAGGCTCCAGCTTGCCTGCGACCCTGTAGAACAGGATAAAGCGGCTAGAGATAATGAGATGAGATGGTAAATAATGTGTAGTCTATAGTCCCAGTAACACAGATTGTAATAAATAAATACAATATTTATATAATTCCAGGTTGCTCTAGTGACTGCACATGCGTGTTTCTCCAAAACCAATGGAACTATTCCATGACGATGGCAGCCTTATTTATGGTTAGTTGCTGCCAAATAAATAATCGTGTCCGCATACAGTGCTGCACAAAAAAGTGTTAGGCACCCTTTTTTAAAGTAAAAATTTTGGTTTAGATGTTAAAATTTTATGACTTCTGCATTATTGAGTCAGTACAGGAACATTTTCATGTTTAATATATAGTTTGAAATATTACCTTAAAACAAAAAAAAAAACAAAACAGACTAGAAGTGTGACAGTCTTCAGAAGAACTGTGGCAGATTCTCCACGATGCTGCACAAAATGTTCCTGAGAATTTTATTTTTTTATTGTTACAAACAAACAAACAAACAAACAAACAAACAAACAAACAAACAAACAAACAAACAAACAAACAAACAAACAAACAAACAAACAAACAAACAAACAAACAAACGGTTAGCAGACCAAAATATTGACTTGGTTCATTTCCATTTACTGCTCTTTCTTTCTCGTTTTTTGTTTTTAACCTGGAGAAACACTTAATTTCTCTCTCTTTTTTTTTTTTAATAATGAGAATTTTATCATAGAGGAGACCTGTTAAAAGAAGAGTACATGTATAACAGAGTATAGCTCTAATATGGGCTGTAATATTTTGCCACCTAAAACCACCACAAAACTGCATATACTGTTTTTTTTTTTTTTTTAAATTCCTTCAGCACACCGTGCTTTTGTCCAAACTAACCATACAGCTCGTGCTCCAATTGGGACACTGTTTTCACTTCCTGATCCTGTCTCTGCCTTCATGTTGTCATGACCCATCTCTTTTCAGTTATTTTCAGTCTGTATTTAATCCCTCATGTTTTACCGTTTCATTGCAAAGTCTCATTTGGCGTACATGTGCATTTCTGAACCTTATTTCATAGCTTCCTAGTTTCCGTATTCATGGTTATGACCTTCACTCGAGTCATGTTTATTTACATTTATGGATTTGCCCTTGTTGATGCTGCCTGTGCTCTCGGTCATAATTCCAGGTATGGTTCAATGATCTTTGGACATCTCTTGATTTCTATTAGACTACACACTGAGAATACATACTTCATATTCTCATTCTGCAGACATTCTGCAAAAAAAAAAAAAAGCAGATTCAGATGTTTTGCTGAGCAGAAAACCATAATATTACTATGTAATTCACCCAAAAGAACAGCAACAAGGGTTTACATTAAACACCCATTTCAGCTGAAGCAATCGGAGCTAAATCACCTGTGAGATTACAACAAGCAGCTCATAATTAACCACTAATGACCAGCAGTGACGCAAACCTTATTTCAGGCAGTTTCTATTTACATAAAAGACACTCTGCCCTACCAGAATGTAAGCTGAAGTAAAATGGATCCTGACGTCTACTAGCACTAGATGGAAACATAGTGGCGTCTACAACCTATGTAGTACATTATGTAGCTGACAGGAAGCCATTTAGGATTCATCCTGTGGCTCATCTCATTTAGTTATGCTGTCATAGTTAGTTTTGCCGGAGTCCCTGCTTATACTCAGCGCAAAATATATACTGTTCCTGCTTATTCAGGTGACATTGGGCATACCTAAACAACCTGTGTCCCCCATCTGTCCCTCTGAGTTACATGTCAATCCTGAGATCGAGATGCTGACCTCTTCTGCTCCTCGGACCTGCCTGATCCATCCTGATGCCCTGTGTCTGGTTGGAGTCTCATCACATCACTCCTGTAGAGATGGCCCCACATGGAAAGTTGACAGTCACACTTGGAAGATGCTCTGGACACTTACAGTAATGCTTTTATGGCTGAGGACTACAGTTGACTTGCTAACTTTAGGACCGAAGTTGTCATGAACAGTTTTGCACTCAAGTTTCCAATGAAGAGTATATAACATCAACGAAACTGACTTCATGTTAAAACTGTTAAGGTTATAGTCATGTCTGTTGTTGCCAAATGAGGATGGGCTCCCTTTTGAGTCTGGTTTCTTCCTCATGTCGTCTGAGGGAGTTTTTCCTTGCCACCATTGCCACAGGTGTGCTCATCGGGGATAGATTAGGGACAAAATTAGCTCATGTTTTAAGTCATTCAAATTCTGTAAAGCTGCTTTGCGACAATGTTTATTGTTAAAAGCACTGTACAAATAAACTTGACTTGACTCATCTCTGTAGATGGTTTTCCTGACATTTAACTTGTCTGGTTTTTATGGGTTATTTTTGCTTCCAGTTGCCATACAGTCAGTCAGGGTTGAAGCTGAAGCAAAAGAACATATTAATAATGCATTACTCAAGGTGTTCGCTCTAAGCCCGTGTTACAGAAGTGAGCTCATACGTAGTTCCTATTTGCATGCAAATAATCGACAGTAAAGTGCATCTCATCTGTATTATCTTAACCATATCGAGCTGACAGGTTAGTTATGAAGACTGCTGCTTTTCATATGGACAGAAAGGCAACTTTTCTGTTTTGAGAATGAGTGCAAAAGGAGTTAAATTTAGGTTTGTCAGAAAGACAGCAATACCCTACATTTGCACCATCACTGGGGGATATGACAATATATCAGTATTGTGGGAGATCATCATAATTGGCTTTTCTGAAATATTGATTGAAAATATTGTTATATGTTTGGATTAAATTTTGGGTTTAATTTCATCTTTTAAACTGCAGAAATTTTTTTTAAGTATTTAATAGTTGTAATTGTTTTGCAACAAATTTTAATGTAAATAATGAAAATATATTTATTAAAAAAATTGTTAATAATAAGCCAGCATTTTGTTTTAACTGAAGGTTAACACAGCCACCATGTTCCACATTACGCTCTAAACCATCCATATTTATACAAGTCTCTCCTGATTCCTCTTGATAGTCTACTTTGAGAGCTGAAGCATGGTCTTCACCAGAAGATGGCACTGTAAAATCACATCGCCACAGAATCCAACCCACCCAGAGCTGGGCGCCATTGTTACAATTTTAGAACAGTTCTCCCAGACGTCTGTATTTGAATTCGAATGCCTCATCAGCACTGGCTCAGTGGGAGCTGCTGTCAGCAGACAAAACCAAAACAGCTTGAATGCAATTAAAACTCCATCTTGCTGTGCTTTTCTCTCCCTGCTTGTGGGCGGCCAAAATTAGTGCACCTTAACCACTAGTATACTCCCATTGCTACAAGCAGAGGCTAAACCAAGTTATTAAATATACACAAACAGGAAACTGCTAGTGCGGTGTTTTTTTGCTGCATATTTTAGCTTCCTTTCCTGTCCTTTAACAGTTCATACCTGACACTGGTAGACCCAAATCCTTGTAGTTATTGTCTACATTTCTATAATTCCAAAATCATACCTCCTGTGGTAAAGCAAAAACATTTGAGAAAAAAAAAAAAAAAACTAAAGTTTGATTCAGACAGAGTGAGGAGGCTAATTAGCAAGAAAACAGGTAGTAAATGCTCCACAAAGTAGTAGGTAACTTTGGGAAAAGCACAGCAAAAAGTAACAAAATCAAGCCGGTATGCACTTGGTCAGAGTTTGAAGTCAGAACAGAGACAACTATACAAGATCATCTATATAAGCTGTCATCTCTGAGAGTAAACCACATCTGGTTTAGGTTATACTGAACAAACCAAGGTTTTTAACCCAAACTAGGGCTCTTTTCACACTATGAATATGAAAGAGGTCACAAGTCATAGGCATCATGAAACCTCAAGTCCCACAAAGCCATGCTGGTAATAGAGGGTGCACACAAAATGGGTCACAAGCTTAAAGTGTTGGGGGGGGGGGGGGGGTACACGACACCCACCATAGTAGCAAGTGGGTGGGCTGAAGGATGTTTTCCAAAGCTATACATGAGGAGTTTTATATTTAATGTTATAGACCCCTTCGCAGTAAACGTCATTCATACGAAAGCGGAAATTGCGCGCGCAGCCTGGACCCAAAAAAGACTCAGAAATGCCTAGTTGTTGTGTTGTCGGGTGTCAGAATCGTAGCAGTGATGGGGTTAAAATGTACAGAATTCCAGCAGGATCTCACCCATTTAAAAAAAAAAAAAAAAAAAAAAAAACACCGACGTCTATGGCTACAAGCCATCAAACGTGTAGACTGGGATGAAAGCACCATCAAAAATGCACGGGTTTGCAGTGCCCACTTCATCACAGGTAAGATCAGGCTATTTATTAAATCTTTTTTATTCTTTCTAGTCTTCGTTTACTGATGTAGCAAAATACTTTGGTAACGTTTGTCTGATTAGCTGGGTCATATTTACACAATGTAATGAATATTGTTAGCATGTTAACTTAGCTTTGCATGCAATTTTGTTTGTAGGAGAGGTCTCGCTTGACTCAAGCAGTCCAGATTTTGTGCCATCATTATTTGTGTATGCCGAAAATCACAATTTTAAAGCAAGGATGGAAAGGTAAAATTGTGTGCCCTCACTCTAAATGCCAACTTGCGTTGACTGCTCTAACCTAGCTCCCGCCCCGTTCAGTTTCATTTCTGCTCTCTGCCTCTCGCTTTTTACGCAGCTCTGATTTCTCTTAGCTGCACTCTTTACACTATCATTCCTTTCATGCCATTACCTCCTGCAAATTGCTGTTTAGTGTTGGTATTTGCTGTTGTAGCTAAAGCCACATTGCCATCACATCACTGGCATAATTTGATTAAAACAAAATTAATATGAATGTCCCATTGTTAATCAAGTTGTACATGCCCGCACATAATCATATGCATCTAAAGACTTGTAGGCACGAAGTTTTTCGTGGGTGTACACTGAAGTCTTGTCAATAAGGTACGAGTATATATCTGGCCATTGTATACCAGGGAACTTACTAACATCGTCCGTCCACTCTTTAATTAAATACGGATCCGGTAGGCGTTAACTTATTTATGTAGCATTCTCGATCTTGTAACAATTGTTTTGCATAATCTGACAGCTCATAATGCCGGTCTATGGGCAGCGCCATTGTTTCTGGGTCCAGGCTGCGTGCGCATCCTGGCAACGGTCGGTTTGTTTACAAACATGCGAAGGGGTCTATAGTTATAAAGTGGGGCAGCATGGTGGTGTAGTGGTTTGTACTGTTGCCTCACAGCAAGAAGGTCCGGGTTCGAGCCCAGCGGCCAGCGAGGGCCTTTCTGTGCGGAGTTTGCATGTTCTCCCCATGTCTGCGTGGGTTTCCTCCAGGTGCTCCAGTTTCCCCCCCACAGTCCAAAGACATGCAGGTTAGGCTAATTGTGGCTCTAAATTGACTGTAGGTAGGACTGTGAATGGTTGTGTGTCAGCCCTGTGATGACCTGGCGACTTGTCCAGAGTGTACCCTGCCTCTCGCCCATAGTCAGCTGGGATAGGCTCCAGCTTGCCTGCAACCCTGTAGAACAGGATAAGCGGCTACAGATAATGGATGGATGGATGTTATAAAGTGTAGAATAAACCTTGGCATAAACCATTTCCATTAAGAAAGACGTACAAGTACACTACATGGCCACCAGCACACCGATTACACAGGCTTGAGAGTTCAAATGTTCTGGTAAAACACTAACTTAACTTTAAATTTAAATGATCTGCTCTCAAAAAGTTACCAGAACACTGCTTCACACGCAAAGGTCTATCCTGATATTTTTTTGCCCATTTTTGATACCTAGGATTTATAGTGGCGGCACGGTGGTGTAGCCGTTAGCACTGTCGCCTCACAGCAAGAAGGTCCTGGGTTCGAGCCCCGGGGCCGGCGAGGGCCTTTCTGTGCGGAGTTTGCAGGTTCTCCCCGTGTCCGCGTGGGTTTCCTCCGGGTGCTCCGGTTTCCCCCACAGTCCAAAGACATGCAGGTTAGGTTAACTGGTGACTCTAAATTGACCGTAGGTGTGAATGTGAGTGTGAATGGTTGTCTGTGTCTATGTGTCAGCCCTGTGATGACCTGGCGACTTGTCCAGGGTGTACCCCGCCTTTCGTCCGTAGTCAGCTGGGATAGGCTCCAGCTTGCCTGCGACCCTGTAGAACAGGATAAAGCGCCTAGAGATAATGAGATGAGATGAATGAATGAGATGAGGATTTATAGTAAACAAAAATGCCTGCATTTCAAATGTGTGGTGTGATTAGTCAAAAACGTGGCATAATTGGTCATGACCTCTTGCTTGGAAACTGTAGCCCTGCTCTTTATAGCACAACTAACTTGCACCTTGACATCAAACAAACAGCAAATTAATAATAATTACTATATTTACAGAGTGCTCTATAATATTCTGAACAAAATATAAAAACTTTCACTACAAAACTGAAATGGGTGGATTTGTAATCTGGATTTTTTTTTTCTCTTCGTGAAGCTGCAGGGAACGGACGATTAAATTTAAATTCTCTACACCAAATATATTCCTACTTTATTAACCCCTTCGGGCATAATGTGTACAATTGCATACATGAAGTTCCATAGCATTTTTCCTCATGTCCGAAGGGGTTAAACAAGGGCGGCATGGTGGTGTAGTGGTTAGCACTGTCTCCTCACAGCAAGAAGGTTACGGGTTCGAGTGGAATTTGCATGTTCTTCCCATGTCTGCGTGGGTTTCCTCCGGGTGCTCCGGTCCCCCCCAGTCCAGAGACATGCAGATTAGTAAAAATACCCAGCCGCTGGGGTTATACAAGCCAGTGCATACTTAGTACCAGATAGACTGGGGAAGGAAGCAGCCGGAAGAAGAAGAATATTCAGCACTTTCAGGAGCCATCACAGATGCTTAAAAGTTAATGTGGAAGATGACAGAATCAAAAAAGGTCAGAAGTACAGAAAGTAGAGCTCAATATAGCCAGGAGTATCTACCATGTCTGGTGGACAGGAATGCAGACTAATCCTTTTAAATTATAAGAGCCAACCTCAAATTTTAGCTCATATGCTGTATTCGTTCATCTCTCTCAGATAGAATATAAATATAAAAGATAGTGTCACTTGGGAATATATTCCTGAAAAAAAAAAAAAAAGTGTGTTATGGTTTCCATTTATTGTTGTGTTCAAGGAAAACCCCTTGCTCCTAGTATTTGCCAGGGTGTTTTTCCAACCCTAATGCCAGCTCTTACTCAGATGCAGTGGCTGCTATCATGGAGTTGGAAAGAGACCGAGTCTGGTTGATGTAAAAGCCAGGAGACATGCTCACACCCTGCAACAGACTAATGGAAAAAGATGCAAATATCTTTTGTTCTTTCCTGTTATGTGACTGGAAACAGACCAGAAGCACTGTTTGTTCATGAACCCTTCTCCAGCACTCTTCTAATTACATTCCCCCTTAAATCAAACCAGAAGGTTTGCTGTGATGCACAGATGGCTGAGGTGAGATTTTAGCCAGAGATCTGCTGGGATCGAGGCCTGATGTTGTCCTCCATAGCTGCGCAATTTGATTCCACTCTTGCAGCAGGGACTTCTCTCAGCCACTTAACAGTTAATGTTCTGCTCACCTGGAGCTGGAATTTTTAGCCTTGTCCTTGGGTTTAGTCTCAGCAATGTGACTTCTTGGTGTCTGCCCAGAGTTTATTTCTCTCTCTCTCTCTCTCTCTCTCTCTCGCTTTTTTTAAAAAGCATACAACCCCGATTCCAAAAAAGTTGGGACAAAGTACAAATTGTAAAAAAAAAAAAAAAAAGGAATGCAATAATTTACAAATCTCAAAAACTGATATTGTATTCACAATAGAACATAGACAACATATCAAATGTCGAAAGTGAGACATTTTGAAATTTCATGACAGCAACACATCTCAAAAAAGTTGGGACAGGGGCAATAAGAGGCTGGAAAAGTTAAAGGTACAAAAAAGGAACAGCTGGAGGACCAAATTGCAACTCATTAGGTCAATTGGCAATAGGTCATTAACATGACTGGGTATAAAAAGAGCATCTTGGAGTGGCAGCGGCTCTCAGAAGTAAAGATGGGAAGAGGATCACCAATACCCCTAATTCTGCACCGACAAATAGTGGAGCAATATCAGAAAGGAGTTTAACAGTGTAAAATTGCAAAGAGTTTGAACATATCATCATCTACAGTGCATAATATCAAAAGATTCAGAGAACCTGGAAGAATCTCTGTGCGTAAGGGTCAAGGCCGGAAAACCATACTGGGTGCCCGTGATCTTCGGGCCCTTAGACGGCACTGCATCACATACAGGCATGCTTCTGTATTGGAAATCACAAAATGGGCTCAGGAATATTTCCAGAGAACATTATCTGTGAACACAATTCACCGTGCCATCTGCCGTTGCCAGCTAAAACTCTATAGTTCAAAGAAGAAGCCGTATCTAAACATGATCCAGAAGCGCAGACGTCTTCTCTGGGCCAAGGCTCATTTAAAATGGACTGTGGCAAAGTGGAAAACTGTTCTGTGGTCAGACGAATCAAAATTTGAAGTTCTTTATGGAAATCAGGGACGCCGTGTCATTCGGACTAAAGAGGAGAAGGACGACCCAAGTTGTTATCAGCGCTCAGTTCAGAAGCCTGCATCTCTGATGGTATGGGGTTGCATTAGTGCGTGTGGCATGGGCAGCTTACACATCTGGAAAGACACCATCAATGCTGAAAGGTATATCCAGGTTCTAGAGCAACATATGCTCCCATCCAGACGACGTCTCTTTCAGGGAAGACCTTGCATTTTCCAACATGACAATGCCAAACCACATACTGCATCAATTACAGCATCATGGCTGCGTAGAAGAAGGGTCCGGGTACTGAACTGGCCAGCCTGCAGTCCAGATCTTTCACCCATAGAAAACATTTGGCGCATCATAAAACGGAAGATACGACAAAAAAAAAAGACCTAAGAAAGTTGAGCAACTAGAATCCTACATTTAAACAAGAATGGGTTAACATTCCTATCCCTAAACTTGAGCAACTTGTCTCCTCAGTCCCCAGACGTTTACAGACTATTGTAAAGAGAAAAGGGTATGTCTCACAGTGGTAAACAATAAAATATGGAATTTTGAAACTTCCACATCATTGCCTTTTTATTTACAATTTGTACTTTGTCCCAACTTTTTTGGAATCGGGGTTGTACATCTATGCATCACAGCACCACTTTCTCTCATCAAAATTACTGTTATCTATTAAGATGTAGACAGGACCGTTTGAACAATAGCATCACACGCCCATCGACTGAACTTTGGAAATCTAGCTGCATGTTTTTATAATAGTACAAACACTGCAGCTGCCCATTGGTAGGCCAGCAGTTGGTGTCTTATAAAGCAAGGCAGCTGGATAAAGCAGACTGCAACTGGGGTATGATAGCAGCTTGAGAAATCATAAATTATTCTCCCTTAGACCTGAAATAATACTCAAAAGTATGTTGTAGAATAATATACTCAAATGTCTTGGGCACTGCACTCAGGGCTTAGAGGAGGATATGCCTGAACAGCCTTGTGTGCGCGCGCGTCCTGATTTCTATTCATAACGCCTGCCCAAAAAAAAAAAAAAAAAAAAAAAACCTTTGTGGACACCTGAACCTCCCACCTGTGTGTGTTTGTTGAACATCCCATTCCAGGTTTATTCCCTCTTTCATGTTATAAGCAGCTCCACTCTTCTGGGAAGGCTTTCCACTAGATTTTATATCATGGCTGTGGGGATTTGTTAATTCAGCTACAAGAACATTAGTGAGCTGAGACACTGATGTTGGGTGAGGAGGTCTGGGGTGCAGTTAGTGTTCCAGTTCATCCCAAAGGTGTTCAGTAGGGTTGAGTTCAGGCCTCTGTGCAGGACACTGAAGTTCTTCCACTCCAACCTTAACACGTGTCTTCATGGAGCTTGCTTTGTGCACGGGGTATTGCGATGCTGGAACAGGTTTGAGCCTTTTGGGTCCAGTGAAGGGGAAACTATAATGCTACAGCTTACAAAGGCATTCTATGCAAAGGAATGCATCTAATGTTATGATTTGGAGAAGAACCACCCAAGTTCGGAACATGAGAAATGAGGCCTTAAATGATAAAGGCCCATGATAAAACTTCACCAGGACACAAGAAAAACACAACAAGGTATACTACTACAAGCTACTCAAGGCTAGAACTGAAATAAAACAAAAAGCATATCATAAACTAAAAGCAAAACAAACGCAGAGCTCGACTTGCTCAGAATTGTGCTGCTTACTGAGAACCAGGATTCCATAATTATAATTTAAAAACCTGGCTTAATCTGTGGCCTTGGAAACATTCAAGCTCCAAAAGTTCTCTGTAACATGCTGGATGTGATTAGCTTCCTGTATTTGCACTTTTTAAACTATTGCTTGCTCTTGGATTACATCTGTTTAGACCTTCCAAGTGGGGTGGGGGGGAAACCACACAAAATGAACACACTGTTCTGCAGTGATTAACTGTCTGACTACTGTTTAACATTTAACCCTTTCTCACAGAACTCTGGCATTCCATTCCACACGCAGAATGGAAATTGGCTTATTGGACATTTTCAATCAGGACAAACATAAATTATCACCACATGTCTGTTATATAAAATTTTTCAGGACAATGCTGGGTTTCTGTGTATAGAGTATCGTGACTCTGTGTTCAGCTGCTGGTGAGCAGGCGATGGGAAACAGGAGGGGTGTGAGCCTCCTGCTGGGCAAACTCCACAATACCAGTGGATTTTGGACCACAATACTGTATACAACTGCCAGAATAAAAATCTAACATTTAAAGTGCACCTGACACCAAAAAACATGTTAATTTCTGCCATATTGAGTTGAATAAAATGACAGATTTACTTCATACATCGCGCGACAGAATAGTAAGAAACATCGTTTTGAATGGCCCGCCACGCAGATAAATCGATATCACGGCGAGCCAACCCACGGCCGAGGAAGAAGGCGGATATGACGTCACATGCAGAACTGCCAACAGACACTTTCTCAGCTTCTCGTTGTTCACCAGTGCTTTTGCAAGTGAATATTTTTGCATCTGACTTGTGGATTTTGGTGAATATGCCTGCTTGTTGTGTAGCTGGGTTTTGCTCCAACACCAGGGAAGCCGGGTATAGTCTGGGATCCTTGGGAAAGGTATACATCAGACGCGAAGAGTGGGCAAAACAAGTGCACCAGACACGGGACATGTGGACTCCCACTGACAGGTGGGCCTCTGACAGACTTGTGACACTTGTTTGATTAGCTGTTGATTAATGATTTTTCGGTGTAGATCTCCATCTTGTAATGAGATATCTACTACTAAATAATAGCAATAGGTGAATTTGTTCATGATTCAAAGTTCTGCCACAGTTTCGCTGCAATACCGTGTTGGCTGGACCTTATAGGCCTAACATGCAATTGAATTTCATCAGTTCATAGAAGTTTTTATTCTTATCAAATAAAAAATGTGAGAAAACGGCCCAAATCTAAAAGACCATGAACTTTCAAGAGAGCAAATATTTTTAAAAGGAAATCAGTGCGGTAATAGTCAATGATTGTCAATTTTATATGATAGAAGTATTTTATCCTGTTATCATTTACCACCTAAGATACGGCCTATTTTTCAATGAAAAATAACATTTCGTATTATGAATATTCATAACACAATAGTTCACAAATTACTGAATCTTCAAATCTTCAAATTTGACGTGAATCGAAGGGTTTGTATGCAAACCTAAGGCGATTTTTGGGAATTATATCAATGAAAACCAATCCAATGCATACAAATAGGATATTGTCGTATAAGATATGGACAATCTTACTACTTGCATGGATATTTCACAGTATTGTCTCTTGAGAATTCAACATACTAACTCTGTTTAACAGGAAGTGATTAACACAAACAAGTGAAATGACCTAATCATTATCACGTTGCCATTGATGGCAGGATGTGTAAGGTAAACTAATCCCGCTCAGGCAGCAGCTGGGATATGTACCTCACCAATCCCACCGTCAATGGCAACCAGGAAATTGTTGCAGAATAATACTGACTTGCTACTTGTGTTACAAATTTATTATTATTATAATAAATGTTCAATCACAAACTCTGTACGACACAGCACATCTACATCCTAGGTAAGTTTTTATGGTAGATGCTTAGTTACAGTAATAGGGGAGAGGCCTGGATTTATGCACCAGTCCACATCAAGACCCTGTGTGTGTGTGTGTGCGCGCGCGCGTGTGTGGTGGTGGCATAGACCGGGCAAGGGGTCATTCCCTGCCTAATCGCCTTCTCCCCCCCCCCGCGCTTTCCTCCCTCATCCTTCATGCTCCCCCCGAGGACTAGATCTATTATTATTATTATTATTATTATTATTATTATATTACCATTCAGTGCTTTGGAGCCTCCCGATGTCAGCTGGGATCACGACATCCTCTGCATTGGTCCTGTTGTCGTCGTCTGTGTCCAAGTCGGAAATCTCGCCTTCTGCAGGCAAATCGTCCAGATACGGCTCAAAACGATAAGGCAAAATGCCACCCACTGCTTCGTCTTCATGTAATCCGACATATCCAGCGTCAACCTCAAAAAGGGCCTCAGTTTCTGAAGACTGATCAGAAAAAAATCGCTCTGTTTTGTTGGCCATAGCTGCATAGAAGGCCGAGCAGTCGTTCTGCATGTGACGTCACGGCAAATATGGCGGCCACTGACAGCGGCTTGGTGCTTGGCCAGATTGATGCAGCTGTGCACAAAGAGTTTCGTTCTGTTGGTGGTTAGTTCTATCATGAAAGTGATGAGTGGTGTTTATAGTTTTATGACAGAAACCTATTTTAGAACATAATTTTGCTGCCAGGTGCACTTTAAGCCTTGTAGGCCAAGTAACAAAACAAAAACTTATGAACAACTGCAATAAAGCTATTAACTGCCACTATGGAGTGCGACATCACAAATAAATTCAATGCTGAACACAGACACCATGGGTGCGCATTCCATTTTTTGGCCTCTGGTTTAAAAACAAACAAACAAACAAACAAACAAACAAACAAACAAATGGGGGGGGGGGGGGGGGGGAGACCAGGAATTCCCAATGATAACTGTGGCACAGGAAAGCTGTAATTACTACATTAAGAACTGACATTTAAAATAGGAACACAGACCCCAGATTTAGGGTTTTCACATCGAAATTTTGACTTAATACCAAGTTTTAGCGCTGCAATTTTTGATACCAAAGCAATCATTTGGCCAAAATTAAATAAAATATCAAAAAAAAAATCTCTACTCTACAGCCAAAATTAAAATTGTTAGCACTGAATTTCGGACCAAGTGATTTGACAAAAATATCATGATATTTCAAAATATTTCGACAAGTGATACGTATCCTGATATATAGGTTTCCAAACCTATATACCAGCAAAACTGTTGTGCTGCACTTAAAAATTTGAAACTAAAAAGGTCTAATAATGATCTTTTTCTTTAGTGTACAAAAATAAGTTTGACTTTTTGGCATTTTACAGTTTTCAAGCTTCAGACAGTAGAAAACTATCAAATCTTCTAAAAGTTTGTAGTGTTGCATTAAATATGTATAAAAAGATATCATGATACCCACACCATCTCTGAAAATGTGCAACAGGACACAATTTACGGTGATGTAATATCAATAACATGATATCACCCAGCCCTATTACAGTTTCCTCCTTTTTATGAATACAAAGTTTTTCTAAAAAAGCTAAGTAACTCAAACATGGTTTATGATGTCTAGAAATCACTTGCCATTGGCAAGTAACAGTCCTCAATCAGAACTCGGAAAGCAACATTATCATCAACTCGCTCCAAAAAGAAGCAAAGAAAGGTTAGCCAAACTGCAACGTTATTAAACTAAAATTAGTGCCGCTCACAGTAAAGGCGCAGGGAGCAAAAGCAGACAAATTACATGTTACACACAGTGATGAAATATTCTTGTTCAAAACATGAACACATTACTGACACTACAGTGTGCTTCTAACTACCATTAAATAGCATCAATTTATAAAGTTACAGTGCTTTCATGTTTTGAACTGAATTAAACTCTTGGTAATAAGTTTAGCTTACCAATCTGCCAAGTCTAAATCAAGGCTGTGATGGTCAGCCATGTCTCACCAAAATACTTGAGATTTAACATCCTTTGCATACTGTTTTTTTTTTTTTGTGACTGTTCACTGCCTGTCTTTACCAGCAAGGTAAGAAAAACATATGCTCACATCTCATTCTTTTCCCCCCAAACTGAAAACATGAAGCTTTTTTATTTATTTATCTGTGCAGTCAAAAATCCAAGAAAATGCTCCCTTAACTCGGAATTCCGACACAGGAACTCTCCTCAACCCCAAAGTTCACTCAGCAAGTGACATCAAAATCAACATGGCTGCTCACAGCAAGAACACAGCAACACCTCTTTAAAAGGAGTTATGGGCAATTCCATGTAAATGTCAACCAGGGCCTTGAACCGGTTCAAGGAATGAAAACCGGGAACTTTTTCTATTTCACATGGAACAGAAACGAAACCAGAAACTTTATTATTTTTTATGTTCCGGAACAGAAATGCTTATTAAAAATAATGGTAACCGGTTAATACCGGTTTTTAATTCGTTCCTCAAAGTTTCCGTAGCCTACAAATAAAAAAAAAAAAAAAAAGTCATTCTTCTCCTGCGCAAGTTTCTATGACCCGCTGGGGTTCAATTCCTGTGTGACGTTCGCTGACTGAATGGAGAGAGCGGGAGGGTGGACTACTATCACGTCTCCACGTCTTAAATAAGAGGTAAATATTGCAGTCTATCGTTATTCAAAAACGTCAATTTCAAACACAATAATATATTTGTCCACGTTAATGAGAGGCTCGCGAACATTAAATGACGTTAACCTCTGTTAGCCTATCAATGCATAGGGCCTGACTAGCCTTTGGTAACACACTAAACGAATTATCTTTCATTTTTGGCACTTCTTCTGTTTGTGTAGATGGGAAGACATACTGAGAATCCAAATCGCCAACATTTGAAATAATTGTTTTGAATTATTTCTTGTCTTATTTAATGAAGGTTGTAATAGAATTAGCCTACATTTGGCTTAAGCTGGATGAGACAGAGACATAATTTTATAGCCATTTGTTAAACAGCTGACAGGGAACGTAATTAACCGTTCCGGGAACGAAATTTTTTTGTTCTAACCGGTTCAGGAACGTCTATTTAATGGTGGAACCCAAAACCGGAAACGTTAAAATTCAGTTTCTGAACCAATAGGAAAAAAATTCTGGTTCAAAGCCCTGATGTCAACCTCACCATGCAAAAATAAAGCAACATGTAATACATCAAAACCACTCCCAGAGATCTCACCTAGGCCTGTATTTTACAGATGTGAATAAGTTGAACCAATTTGTCACAAGAATTGTTCCCTTCGCCTTCACTACTTTAGCTAATGACACTAATAACTTTGATCATGTACAATTCTATATTATTGCCACAAGCCACAGAAATGTATGCTAAAATCCACAAAACAGCAAAACAATAGCCATCCTAAATATTATTTAAGAACTTTGATAGTTTTAGCTGATATTTAGAGAGTTTTTCAAAAGGGTTATGGTGGTTAAATTGCTTATTTTCTAAACATATGCCATGTCTATTTCAGACGCGTCACATCCATAACGCTGACTTTTGCTTCCGAAACTCTGCATGAAATACAAAATATTTTAAACAAAGATTTTTTAATATTCACCTTGGACCCCTCTATCAAATGGATCTCTCCATTTCGACATTAGGTTTACAATTTCACAGAGTTTGATAAAAATGTACAGTCACCCAAGAAAAGTGATACTTTTTCTGTCACATCCATAACGCATCTTTTATTGGCATTTTCTGGCATGCCCTAGATGTACTATGGGAATTGTTCTTGTTCTATCACTTCTCCAGTATGGTACAGCCTTAAAATATGCAACACCTGTTTAAATACTGGGAGACAATAAAACATGCACTGGGTCATTTGTTGCCATTTTGAGTTCAAGTGTCGCATCCATAATGCTGGAATTGCTCTTATACGGTATGGACACGCATTCTGAGGAAAGTGGAATGCAGCAAAATTAGCATGCACAAGTTAAATTTGCCAAAAACACACTGCACGTCGAAAAGTCCTCAAACTCCTGTGAAATCCCAAATCAATTGGGGTGCAAATTAATCCTTGACTTGCAAGTGACGTCAAAGCAAAGTAGAAACCCGGTTGTCGGCCATGTTGGCGGATATACAAATGCGGGGTCAAGCGACATTCCATACTAAAGAAGTCACACGTGCACAACTCTGTTTTTCCACTGCTTTAAGCATTCTTTTATCTATGCCATATCTTTGTGCTGTATATGGCTGTGGTCACAACAGTCCTCGTGACCGTGACGCATTCCGATTTTTTAAGAATTCCGTCTGGGATTCAGAAAGAGGGCGAGGAAACTCTGAGGCTTAGTACGGAGAGGAGACGAGCACGGCTGAACAACATCGGCAGGGCTGATCTAACAGAGATTAAAACCAAAACAGCTCGTGTTTGCAGTAATCATTTTATCTCCGGTGAGATTCAAAAGCTTTCTTGATATCATGGAAGAATTTTATTTCGTGTTGCTAGAATCTTGCTATAAAATGAGTGCTCTCTTGTCGTGGTTCACTCGGTCATTTATAATTTTATAATTATAAAATTATAGTATTTGAGTGGTTGACCTGAAATAAATTGAAATGTGATTTGTAATCCATACAAAGCTAGAGACTTGTCAAAATTTCACAATTCGTCTGTTTACACATAGAAGTAAACCAAATGCAAAAGAAGCCCTAACTTACTCTTGCAACTACAACTGCTTTGTCGTTGTTGACTGGTTTAATTAATAAGGTATTTACCCATCCAGAAACAAAGTAGTTATAGGCTTCCAGAGACTCATAAGTCTTCATTTGAGATTTGTTGACCCACGAAGTCTGCCAAACCAGATAGAACGTGATATCTGGGTACTTGATGGTCAGTAGAAGCGTCTTATCTTCAGAAAAATCTGACTTTTTAAATAATATGGGTCAAAATCACACATATCCATCTTCTTTTTGTATTGAATCTTCGCTCAACTGTTCAAATCATGGTAATACTAAGAAAATTCAGCATTGTTTACAGATACACTTTCAGCGGCTGCCGTCCTAGCTGCTTTGTATATCTACCATCGTGGCGGACGCTCATGACGTTGCACATTTTGATCACGTGGGTGCAAGTTATCTATAGCTAAAATAAGATACCAAGAAACTTTTACTGCAGTTTCACTTTAAATCCACACAATGCCTTTTCTTTAAGCCATATACAGGTTTCAAACGTATACATCCTTCAGGCAACACAAGACTGGTCACTTTAAGTGTATCTTTTAAATGCTAAATACATTTAACTGCACAGCCTTACTCTGATCACTTCAGGGTAGAAATGTACAACTCTTCTTTAATATAACACTCCTCAGCCTGGTAAACCATGTGGTGTAAACATGAACATGTTGTATTGCCTCTGCACAGTGTCTCCGAGCTGTTTGTTTGAAAAAGGCCCACAGGAGGAAAGAGGATCTGGTTAAAGCTCTCCATTGTGTGTGTGTATTTCAGTTAGCCTTGCATTTCCATCTCTTATCTCACTGCAGTGATGACAGACCCTCCCTGCAGCACGCTCTTAATGGAAGCTTCCCGTCAGACATTTTCTAGCATTTATCATAAATGCATATCGCATCTTTGCGGAGGGGAGTGATATTTTTCTTGATATGGTCCAAAAAGGCCAACAGTAGGGCCAAGAAGTAAATTAATCACCATTACGAAGCATACTTAACATATTTTGAAGGAAGGCTGAATTACACACCATTTCAAGCAGTTCATAGAGACGAGAGTAAACGAGGTTTTTGGATACAAGAAATAATGTGGATTATAAGGATATGATATCAGCAGAAAATCACTAATGCATACCGAATGTGTCTCAGTTGAGGGCCAAAAACTGACCATGTCCTTTCCAGCAGAAACTTATGGCATATTGCCACAAATTATGTCTAATATCTCATCTCATTATCTCTAGCCGCTTTATCCTGTTCTACAGGGTCGCAGGCAAGCTGGAGCCTATCCCAGCTGACTACGGGCGAAAGGCGGGGTACACCCTGGACAAGTCGCCAGGTCATCACAGGGCTGACACATAGACACAGACAACCATTCACACTCACATTCACACCTACGGTCAATTTAGAGTCACCAGTTAACCTAACCTGCATGTCTTTGGACTGTGGGGGAAACCGGAGCACCCGGAGGAAACCCACGCGGACATGGGGAGAACATGCAAACTCCACACAGAAAGGCCCTCGCCGGCCACGGGGCTCGAACCCGGACCTTCTTGCTGTGAGGCGACAGCGCTAACCACTACACCACCGTGCCGCCTATGTCTAATATATACCTGTAAAATTCTACTTTGTACATGCGATACATGCTTTTCATGTTCTGATTAACAATAGTCAGGTCTACAATTTTTAAAAGCAATACTATCCCAATACTTTGTTGTAACTCTAGCAAGATCAGAATTCTCAGCACGTGATGTTTTGAGCTGTAATTAAATCTTCCAAATATTATGAAAAAAGTTCCTCGTGTATTTGTTTGTCACATACAGAGAAAATGAATGATTTTTCCTGATTACTTCAATAAGTTGCCTATAGCTTTTTATGTAATTGACACTTTGCATGAGATAACATGGAGCCTACGGACACTACAGGCGAGTTAATTGTCCTGCATTTTGTAATTTAGCAAGACATTCCAAGTACCATATAGACAGTGTCGTTACTAAAGACCCTTCATAGTTATTGTACTGAGCTCATTGTACGTCTCTCAGCATTGTGGACATAGCGAGGCCTACGGACATGACGGAGATCGTCATTTTGACATACCATTTTGAAATCATACCTCAGTAGTATTAGGAAGTTATACTGTGAACATGTTTGGTTCCCCCCCCCCATCTGGATACTTTGTGGATGAGAACTTCATTATAAACTAGATATTAAATGCAAATTTGACATCATGAGCTGGATAAATTTGACAGAAAATCGCAATAGTAAATCTGTCACACTGCAGATATTTCATGCGTGGTCCAACAAGATGTACATTCTGCAACAAAACGGTGTACTTCAGCCTGAAAGATGAAGGAATATGATACACTAGCACAAACCTTGCATCCAACAAGTTGAAATCATATTATATTACAATACAATACAGAAGATGTACAACTTTCCTCATTGAAAAAAATGCGAAAAGGGGGGAAAAAAAAATGTAGCAATTTTGACCCGCATTCATTGCCGTCAAATTTTTTATTATGAGCAATTCCAGCGTTATGGACGTGACACTTGAACTCAAAATGGCAACAAATGACCCAGTGCATGTTTTATTGTCTCCCAGTATTTAAACAGGTGTTGCATATTTTAAGGCTGTACCATACTGGAGAAGTGATAGAACAAGAACAATTCCCATAGTACATCTAGGGCATGCCAGAAAATGCCAATAAAAGATGCGTTATGGATGTGACAGAAAAAGTATCACTTTTCTTGGGTGACTGTACATTTTTATCGAACTCTGTGAAATTGTAAACCTAATGTCGAAATGGAGAGATCCATTTGATAGAGGGGTCCAAGGTGAATATTAAAAAATCTTTGTTTAAAATATTTTGTATTTCATGCAGAGTTTCGGAAGGAAAAGTCAGCGTTATGGATGTGACGAAATTCCGTTATGGATGTGACGCGTCTGAAATAGACATGGTGTATGTTTAGAAAATCAGCAATTTAACCACCATAACCCTTTGAAAAACTCTCTAAATATCAGCTAAAACTATCAAAGTTCTTAAATAATATTTAGGATGGCTATTGTTTTGCTGTTTTGTGGATTTTAGCATACATTTCTGTGGCTTGTGGCAATAATATAGAATTGTACATGATCAAAGTTGGTTTTAGCTTGGGTTTTACATTATAAGAAAGAAAGACTGACAGTGACATATTAGGTTGGTTACAAATTGGTTCAACTTATTCACATCTGTAAAATACAGGCCTAGGTGATATCTCTGGGAGTGGTTTTGATGTATTACATGCTGCTTTATTTTTGCATGGTGAGGTTGACATTTACATGGAATTGCCCTTATGTGCGGTTTTCGACATCTGACGGTCCTTGCGGTACTTTATCCGAAAACACTAAACACTACAGTTATTCTGTTTCTATAATTCTGAAATGTGCGCATAACACTGTCAAACATGAAATGGCTTACATTAGTGATTTTCTGCTGTATGTAGATAATGAGAGGAAAATTTCATTTCCAGTAAGAAGAGTCAATAAAAGCGCATTAAGAATACTATAAAGCAAAGTGGTGCAGTGGTTCTGCGGGAGAGTGTGCCAACAGTGTAAATCTAGATGGGCATGCAAGTCTTGTAAGCCTGGGAGAGGTTTATGCATTAGTGAGGCTCCAAGTCTTCGAAGGAAAAACAAACAAGCAAACAAAAATAAAAGTAGGGGGTGAGATTGAAGTTGCAGATACAGTACAACCAAGCATAGTGGAAAAAGGACCTCATCAGTATGTATATCCGTGTGCATGCACGCACTGGACATTTCCTTCCTCAACATTGCACATCCTGCTACGAGTTCCCTTCTTTCTCTCACCCTTTTTATACTTTCTTCTCATTTTTTGCTTTTTGAGAAGTGAGTAGTAGTTTCTGACATCCTGGAGATGTGACTTGGAAAGTCAGAGCTTTTCGACAGGTTCCAGCTTCCGAGTTGTGAATCTGGAACATTATTTCAATCCACTCCTGGAGGTCTGTTAATACAAGCAGTTTGTCTGAGATTCAGAAACCATTAAACCTCATTCCAACTCCGCTTTAGAGCATATTAACGTTCACCTTCAACGACTGATGTTTCATGAAGACGTGCACTGTGTTACCAAAAGATTTTCAGTCAAACTACTAAGCATGCACTCATTACTGAACACATTACTAATCCCTGTCCAGTGCAGAAAGCATCTCATCTCATCATCTGTAGCCGCTTTATCCTGTTCTACAGGGTCGCAGGCAAGCTGGAGCCTATCCCAGCTGACTACGGGCGAAAGGCGGGGTACACCCTGGACAAGTCGCCAGGTCATCACAGGGCTGACTCATACCCCTTTTCCACCAAATCAGTTCCAGGGCTGGTTCGGGGCCAGTGCTGGTGCTGGTCCACAACTCGTTCAACTTGCGAGCCAGCTGAGGACCAGTTTACTTTTCCATAGCTTGCAGTGCTAAGGGGAGCCACGTCATTACGTCGCTGTATACGTCAGTTACGTCGCTACGTTTGCATAAACCTTGGCACGAATATCGAAGCAAAAACACGGAAGAAGCAGCAGCAGCAACAACAATACCATAATGGATGACTTCGCGTTTATACAGCTGCTGCTTCTCGTCGCTTAAAAATGGCGATCTTTCACGGTCTTGTTATTGTTGTTGGTCTTAACAACTCCGCCCCCCCGCTGACGTAAGCGGTTCTTTCCTCTGGCCCAGCAGAGAGTTGGTGCTAGCCTGGAACCGGTTTTTCTGGCCCCAGAGCCAGTTCTTTGTCAGTGGAAACAGAAAACCCGGTTCCAAACTAAGCACTGGCCCCGAACCAGCCCTGGAACTGCTTTGGTGGAAAAGGGGCAACAGACAACCATTCACACTTACATTCACACCTACAGTCAATTTAGAGTCACCAGTTAACCTAACCTGCATGTCTTTGGACTGTGGGGGAAACCGGAGCACCTGGAGGAAACCCACACGGACACGGGGAGAACATGCAAACTCCAGACAGAAAGGCCCTCGCCGGCCACGGGGCTCGAACCCGGACCTTCTTGCTGTGAGGCGACAGCGCTAACCACTACACCACCGTGCCTCCCTGCAGAAAGCATGTTCAACAATATTCTAAGAGTAAAAGCAAGCTGTTGACAGTAGTGAACGTTAGAATATGTATAAAAGTCAGCCAGTGGGAGTCAGCATTATGCACAAAAAAAAAAAAAAGCTGTAAATAGATTTTGGGAGAATTATTCCTTTGAGTAAACATTAGATGTGTATTTTGTAAAGCACTGATCAAAACCAAATGCACGTTTCACAAGAACTTGCCTTGCCTGTTGTGTTGCTTATTACTTTTTCATAGCACAACATGAGGTCCGGTTTAAAGATTAATAAAGCTGGAAAGCGGCGCTGGACTGAGCATGGCAGTGCTGAGTGGGTGACTTCTGAACCAGATTTGATTCTAAAAATAAAGCTCATAATGTACGAGGAGAAGCAGAGCAGAGCCAGGTGACGGGACTGTATTTTGGAGACTGATGCCAGAATGATGTAATCGGGGGTGCAGAGACACATACAGTTCTCTCTCTCTCTCGCTCTGACTTTCCCTGTCAGTCTTTTGACACGATCCTCCTGGTTTGCAATGTTCTTGCTTCATTATTTATTTATTTTACATTTCATACATTTTCTTGTATGAAAATCAAATTTAAAAAAATATATATATATATATATCTTAATTACTTTCATAGCTGGTAGCATAAAATGCTGATCCTGCACTTAACACACACCAAGTTTGGTCCTGACGCTGCTGTAAATCATTTGTGCGTATGGGACACCGATATCGGATCATGTCATGCAGTCTGTAGTGTACACAGTAGTGCTAGTGCTGTCCAATTCTACAATTCCTTTTAAATCGTGTAGAAAGATTACAAAGTGTGTAACACTCTAGTGACATGAATATTGACCATTTTATTTTTTTAAATCCACAACTGTGAAGTTTTAAAATGAACACAACCTGTGAATTCGTTCACAACATTCAACACAATGTGTGTGTACACCAATCTGCTCTACACAAACCGACTGACAGGTTTTTAACGCATGAGCTGTTTGATTTTGCTGAACAGCAGCCGCCCGGAGTCTAATAACGACATCGATTTTTAATTTCGTTTCCATTTTATTGTAGACTATTGTACATTAAATATCACATTGTATCATCATCACTTCATAATGTGAATCACCTAAAAAAAAAAAAAAACACCACTGCAGCTTCGTGGTGATTGAACGCTTCTGAACATCTTGTTGGTGTCTCGGAGACGATGGAAACACTGCTAACGGCAGCCATTTAGAAGCTCATCAGTACTTCCTTACTACTGAGGTGGGGTTTACATTAGACCGTATCAGCGGATCATCAGATTAACGTTTTTAAAAACGATTAGTGTGCACACAGCAACGCCAATACACGGATACGCTAATCACATGACTAATTCGGCACGCAAGTTGAAATGTGTCAGTGCGGCTCATCGCTTCCTCCTCAGCGGCTGCGCTCCAAATCACTCCGCCCTGAACAGCGAGTGCCCTCTGGAGGGTGCGCACTCCGGCCCTGTGCAGCTCACAGAGCGCGCGAGTGTAGCGCACGAGCAGTGATTCGGGACTGAGCCGCTGTGCGCAAGTCACTTACCACTTGCAAGTGGAAGGATGGCAAGCCTAAAGACCATCATAACTACACAATGGGCAGTATTTGCATCAGTATTTGCAGTATTTTCATACTTTTATACTCTTTAATGAAAGGTGATACAAGGCGGAAGTCCGCGCCGTTTTTCAGCAGTCGCGTCACATGACCAACGCCAGTGAATCAGGAAGGTGGATGTCACAGTGACGTTGTCCAATGACGACGCCAGCTAGAGCTCAGCACAGCGTATCCGCGCATCTCAATGTTTACACAGCACCGGATCAGACACGATCTGGATTGAATACGTGGACCCTGGCGGATTCCCGTTTCCCGGCGTTTCCAGGCATTTTAATGTAAACGGACAGTGCATCCGCGAAGAAAACGAGACAGATACGGTCTAATGTAAACTTGGCCTGAGAATATAATACACCGGCTCTCTGAGGATAAGATTGAAGATCCTGCTTACAGCTCCCTGGAAAATCGGTGGAATGATAGTAACTCAGGTGAGGGGTTTCAATGGGGGAATTTTAACTAATGGGGTTACTCAAGTAGTGTTACATTAATGCTACCTCTATCATCAGCCTGAATAATGCTAGCTTGCTCCTTGTTTTTAACAACTGTATTCGATGTATTTTGAAACAAGTAAAGGCTGGTTTCTGGTATAGTTACAGTAGTAATTAATATGTTTTGGTTTGTAAGTGTGCGTTTTATGCATAATGTCACCAGGTAATGCTAACTTCCAGTGACTTTGGCCGGAGGGTGTGATGAGCATGACGGGAGTTGTAGAACATCAAAACCGCCATTTTGACAGCGAGAGGATTCTCACCGGTGACTGCTAAAGCAAAATTCTTGATGCAAGTTTTACTTGAAATCATTTCTTAGCATATATTTACACGCAAAAATGACATTTCCTGCTGTTATTTTTAACACTGGTTTAGTCTGGTTTCTAATAGAACTGTTAGAACGTGCATTTTACTCTACACACGTTAACTTTAGATGTTTAGATAAATTTGCTAACTTTAATGCCAAAATGACAAGACAGCTCATTTACATGGCACAAACACAGCAGGGAGATTTCATCTCATCTCATCTCATTATCTGTAGCCGCTTTATCCTGTTCTACAGGGTCGCAGGCAAGCTGGAGCCTATCCCAGCTGACTACGGGCGAAAGGCGGGGTACATCCTGGACAAGTCGCCAGGTCATCACAGGGCTGACACATAGACACAGACAACCATTCACACTCACATTCACACCTACGCTCAATTTAGAGTCACCAGTTAACCTAACCTGCATGTCTTTGGACTGTGGGGGAAACCGGAGCACCCGGAGGAAACCCACGTGGACACAGGGAGAACATGCAAACTCCACACAGAAAGGCCCTTGCCGGCCATGGGGCTCGAACCCAGGACCTTCTTGCTGTGAGGTGACAGCGCTAACCACTACACCACCGTGCCGCCAGCAGGGAGATTTTTTTTTTTTTTAAATAAAAAAAAAAAAAGGTTTTAAAAAAATTGTTGCTCAGCTGGGGGCGGCATGGTGGTGTAGTGGTTAGCGCTGTCGCCTCACAGCAAGAAGGTCCGGGTTCGAGCCCCGTGGCCGGCGAGGGCCTTTCTGTGCGGAGTTTGCATGTTCTCCCCGTGTCTGCGTGGGTTTCCTCTGGGTGCTCCGGTTTCCCCCACAGTCCAAAGACATGCAGGTTAGGTTAACTGGTGACTCTAAAATTGACCGTAGGTGTGAATGTGAGTGTGAATGGTTGTCTGTGTCTATGTGTCAGCCCTGTAATGACCTGGCAACTTGTCCAGGGTGTACCCCGCCTTTTGCCCGTAGTCAGCTGGGATAAACTCCAGCTTGCCTGCGACCCTGTAGAACAGGATAAAGCGGCTAGAGATAATGAGATGAGATGTTGCTCAGCTGTCAAGATGGAAATTTAACTTGAGATATTTTATGTAGTAGTTGTGTGCCATTTTTATTAGCATTTAGCTTGTACTTGGTATTATTAAAGAGCCTGGCTAAAACTACAAGACGTAATAATTATTCAGCATCATGAGGTGAGAATATTTTTTCTTCTTGCATTTGGTGCAAGGCTGGTATCAGCCGGCTAGATGTTTTTCATGATCTATGATCATGTACTTGGTGAGCCATTGTAAATTTACCTCTGACCTGGGGCTTTCCTCAACAAATCACCAAAATCAGTCTGTGACTGGAAAAATCAGGGCTAAAATCATGTAGAGTGAACGAAGCATTAAGCAGATAGCAAATCACAAAGTAACTTCAAAAAAAAAAAAATTGCATCAATGAAAATATGCAAGAAATGATACATCCTGAGTTCATCCTACAGGGTTCTTCAGAAAATCTGAAGCAATCTGCTTAAAAAGTAGTAGGCGGCTCTGGAATGCCAAAGGCATGCTAATGCTTGTAAATGGTTAGTAATAAATTACTAACCGTTTCCCTGTAAAATACTTGCAAAATATGTATGAAATTTTCCTCCAGATCTGTGTGCTTGGCTTTCTCAGTTCCCCTCCGTAGTATACTGCCTGGCTCTGTAATATAACTACATACGTATGCTACGGCGTGGTCACGTATTCTGGCTCAGCCAATCAGAGCGCAAGAATCAAATCAACAAATATGGTGTCACTTCCAGTCATGTTAGACCTGAATCGAAGACAATTTTGTGGTGGAATAATTGGATTTGCAGCAAATTATGGGCAGTGGAGACGATATAAATTGCTTGAACACTGAAAGGCAAGTTCCCCCCCCGGGACTGAGTAGCTGGCGCAGATCATCTGTGTAGGCAGAGAAAACCACCAGTCGCCAGCGCTTGTGGACATTTCTGTCTTAAACTGTATCTCATGCACACTATTTAAAATCAGGGCAATTGCATCATGAACTTTTATGCCGATGCAAAATCGGTGAATCTTACCATCTCCAACTCCTACCAAAAGAAATTCACGTAAACACTTCCATCAGAGCAGAGTAAACCGACTAAGGCCAAGCCGAATAACATTTCTACCCAACTGAATAAAGTGAGTAACCCTTTTAATAAACTTTTAAATCACAATAACAGAACAGCTGCCATGTAAATGTTTGCGTCTGAATACTTTCGCTATCTGAATCTTCATGCGTGTTCTTGGTACAGTAAAATTGTCCTGTAAGAAAACAGACTTCATCCTTTAAAAATAGATTTTAACCTCACAAGGATGGATGGGTTGTGGGATGAAAATCAAACATTTTGAGGCAGATGAAGGACGCAGCTTATTTATGATTTACAATTATTTCAATGTAGGAATTTCATGTTATTTTCAACAAGCAGAGCATCTCCGTTCCTGAACATCAGACAAACCGAAACTCTGAGCAACTTTTCGGAGGTCACAATATACAACCCCGATTCCAAAAAAGTTGGGACAAAGTACAAATTGTAAATAAAAATGGAATGCAATAATTTACAAATCTCAGAAACTGATCTTGTATTCACAATAGAACACAGACAACAGATCAAATGTCGAAAGTGAGACATTTTGAAATTTCATGACAGCAACCAACACATCTCAAAAAAGTTGGGACAAGGGCAATAAGAGGCTGGAAAAGTTAAAAGGTACAAAAAAGGAACAGCTGGAGGACCAAATTGCAACTCATTAGGTCAGTTGGCAATAGGTCATTAACATGACTGGGTATAAAAAGAGCATCTTGGAGTGGCAGCGGCTCTCAGAAGTAAAGATGGGAAGAGGATCACCAATCCCCCTAATTCTGCACCGACAAATAGTGGAGCAATATCAGAAAGGAGTTCGACAGTGTAAAATTGCAAAGAGTTTGAACATATCATCATCTACAGTGCATAATATCATCAAAAGATTCAGAGAATCTGGAAGAATCTCTGTGTGTAAGGGTCAAGGCCGGAAAACCATACTGGGTGCCCGTGATCTTCGGGCCCTTAGACGGCACTGCATCACATACAGGCATGCTTCTGTATTGGAAATCACAAAATGGGCTCAGGAATATTTCCAGAGAACATTATCTGTGAACACAATTCACCGTGCCATCCGCCATTGCCAGCTAAAACTCTATAGTTCAAAGAAGAAGCCGTATCTAAACATGATCCAGAAGCGCAGATGTCTTCTCTGGGCCAAGGCTCATTTATAATGGACTGTGGCAAAGTGGAAAACTGTTCTGTGGTCAGACAAATCAAAATTTGAAGTTCTTTATGGAAATCAGGGACGCCGTGTCATTCGGACTAAAGAGGAGAAGGACGACCCGAGTTATCAGCGCTCAGTTCAGAAGCCTGCATCTCTGATGGTATGGGGTTGCATTAGTGCGTGTGGCATGGGCAGCTTACACATCTGGAAAAAGACACCATCAATGCTGAAAGGTATATCCAGGTTCTAGAGCAACATGTGCTCCCATCCAGACGACGTCTCTTTCAGGGAAGACCTTGTATTTTCCAACATGACAATGCCAAGCCACATACTGCATCAATTACAGCATCATGGCTGCGTAGAAGAAGGGTCCGGGTACTGAACTGGCCAGCCTGCAGTCCAGATCTTTCACCCATAGAAAACATTTGGCGCATCATAAAACGGAAGATACGACAAAAAAGACCTAAGACAGTTGAGCAACTAGAATCCTACATTAGACAAGAATGGGTTAACATTCCTATCCCTAAACTTGAGCAACTTGTCTCCTCAGTCCCCAGACGTTTACAGACTGTTGTAAAGAGAAAAGGGGATGTCTCACAGTGGTAAACATGGCCTTGTCCCAACTTTTTCGAGATGTGTTGTCATGAAATTTAAAAAAAAAAAAAAAATCACCTAATTTTTCTCTTTAAATGATACATTTTCTCAGTTTAAACATTTGATATGTCATCTATGTTCTATTCTGAATAAAATATGGAATTTTGAAACTTCCACATCATTGAGTTCCGTTTTTAATTACAATTTGTTCTTTGTCCCAACTTTTTTTTGGAATCTGGGTTGTACTCTTCTTCTGTTTGTCTGTTCAGTAATCATACTTGGATTATGTTTGTCTAAAATGGAATAATTTATAACTTGACACAAGCAGTGTGATGGTTGAAGACGCTCACTAGATTCACACACCTCATTTTTATGGAAACACCAAGACTAAACCTTGCTCCACCCACACTAGTGCATCATTTTGGATCAGATTACATGTAACAAATATATGAGGATTGTCTACAGACTGCCCAGTGTATGATACAGAAACATTTTATTCTGAATACACAATTGACTTGAAAGCACTTGGATTGGTGAAAATCTTTGCTGCAAAATATTGCAAGTGATTGTTAACCAGATGATAGTTGCTAAAAGACAAGCTATTGCTCAGAAGTTTTGCTCTTTCACTTGATACTCGCCAACAGTCACAGTGATGTGCACAATGAAGTCATTTTATTCTGAAGTAGAGCATTTCTGTAGTGCCGAGTAATCATGAGGTCACAAATAGTTGCACTTTGTCCCAAATTGCATGCCATCAAACAATATGAACAGATATAAATAGAAATGAATACAAATCAAATGAACTGTGCGCATTCACAGTCATGAGATTAGATCTACGCAGAGAAAAACAAGGCAGCAAGCGCAACCTGTATTACAAAATGCTCCTGAAATTTATTCACAATAGCATTCAGCTCATGCATCCTATAGCTTTAAATAAACTTCAGATTAAAATGTTAGTTAGAACGCACTTTACACTGCCACAAACGGGACAAACGTTACTAATAGCTTTACAATGCGAGTTCATATTTAAACTACAAAGATAAATCACATTGAGGGACCAATACTATTTTATTATAAACTTGAACATTTCTGATTTGCTTCCATTTAATGTACTCACAATAAATGTTCAGAGCTTCTGATATTTAGCTAGATTATCCAATTATTAGGCTACCCTGGGTCCATGTACATATCTATGAAATAGCAGTCCATTAAATGCCTTAAATGAGCAGAACAAAACATTAGCAACAATATCTCCGCTTCCGGGTGATTAAAGCAGTACTGCCTTTCAGATTTTTCAAGTGTAGGTCATAAAAACAAGTTTCCCTGACACACAATTATTTTTGTTTAGTGGACCGAAAGCTACTGAATCCGAATCACAGACTTTCAATTTTATTAGTTTAAAAAAAAATTAATTAATTAATTTTAGGCCACATGGCCCTAAATTCTCCGCTGTTTTTTCCTGCTTCACCATGACCCGATTCAAGATACTTTCCGTTTCCGGTTGAGAGTATGCCGTGCGCATTCCGGCTGCCGCTTCTCACCAGAGCTTTTTTTTTTGTAGTTTGAAGTTTGTTTGGAGCGTTTTGTCCGCCGGTTGTGGTGTAGCTCCGGACTCAGTTTTGGGCGTCGGTTCCCTCCAGGCCTTGGTTCGCCGTGGGTGATGCCTGTGTTCCTAGCTATAGACTGCAGTGAGCTCATTGCTCATTTTAACATCGTGGTTGTCCAGCACTCTGTGCAGCAGTGCTTGGCATGATGTTCCGAGTGATGTTGCCCGGTGGCATCACGGCAGCTGTGCAGGCAATGTGGAACTTGTTTTCGTGCGCCTTTTGGTGGGACTGTGGCTGCTACACCATTGGAATGACATCCTGACCTTTATTTGGTGGACTCCCCCCCAATTATTGTAAAGCGACCTTGGGTTTTGAGAAAGGTGCTATGTAAATTGAAATTATTATAATACTACGTCATGCATCACGTGGTGGGCTTTCCCTGTTCGTGCAAGGCATTGTGGGATACAAATTTGAAACAGGAGAGAAAAATGGAGGACGCGAGTGTACGAATGAAACGTGGAAGACCGACTACAGTAACAGAAAGCGAGAAGAAAAAAAAAAAAGTTATGATGTGAAGGAAAGGAAACGCAGGACCAAACTAATAAACAAACATCGGCGGTCAGCGAGCACCTCAGTGTGATCAGCTGTTCGTTTAGTGACATGATGTAACTGTCAGTGCACCGTCAAGGTAAACCTGCGCATGCGCACACGGACTTCCTCTGTCTGCTTGACCGCACTAAGTGGACGATTTCATACACATTATTTGCTCGGGAATCCCTTCAAATTAAATAACTTCCCAGCCACAGAATGGACTAGGTGTTTTGAGATATTACAGAAATAAATATATACATCACAATGAGCAAATTTCAGAGGGAATTAAATTTCACCGATTTTATGAAAAAGGCAGTACTGCACCTCTATAAATCCCAAAGGACAAACGTGTGCTTCAACAAATTTACATTTGACAACTATAAGCAGGCCTTTATTATTATTATAAAATCACACTTAATAATAATAATAATAATAATAATAATAATAATTCAAATGCAGATTTTATTTCTTCTATTGTACCTTACTTTCGCTGAAATTTCAGTGCATTACTATAAACTTCAAAACGTTTATGTGCGGCCTCAGTCTGTTTCTCTTCACAATCAGACCGTCTGAGGTCCATTCATGTGCTGCATGCATGCACACTTGGCTTTACATGGAGGCAAGTGACAGGTTGCTAACCCAAAATATCCAGTCTCACTAAAAAAAAAAAAAAAAACACATACACGCATGCGCTCGCCCACCACAGCTGACCGTGTGATCAAGTCTCAGGGCGATGGTGGGTGGATCTGTCTGGAGAAGCACATACCTCTGTCCATGTTTGTGTAGCACTAGAGCTTGACTTGGCTCTGCCACTGCATTCACAGAGCAAAACAAACTTGGCTATTTCAGACTAGAAAGTGAACAAAAATGTTTATGCACTTGGCAAGCCACATGGTTAAGCTCATAGCTGCAGACCATAAAGGGTTTCTTGGTGTCTGTACAGCAAGGTTAAGCATGCGAGACTGACCCGCTGGATTTAAATCAAGTAACAGATCAAACAATCAGTAATAACGCCCAATTCAATAAGCAGGAATGAACAATGCACAAGTCAACACGTATCAGAACCATCAATTAATAGGAAATCACCCAAGTGAACACAATCTTCTCTCTCTCACTCACACGTCTTTCTTATCGCAAACATAATACTGATAATTACAGCCATAGCTACCTGCAATAAAAGCTTAGGCTCCATTCTCTGCACTATATAAACACGACGTCTGATTTAGGGAGGAGCCTCACACTGCACATTGTTCAGTGACCTTTAACTGTTTGGGAGTATTATGCAGACTTCCAGCACTCAACACTCAGGTCTGGAAATAGGCACATCACTTCAGGTCCCTTAAACCTCCAGGCATAACTCCTTGCAATAGCCCCTCCTCAGCCCTTTACAGCAGGTTCTTACCATTTACACTGTTGAGAGACCGATTTATATAGTTCCAAAGGGCAAAGAACCTGGACTTATTCCACCATTTCCAGGTGCTACAATTTCCAACTGAATCAACCTTATCGTCATCCTCCCCGAGGAAATTAGACATTGCCTATTGCGTTTGACCAACTCTGTGGCAGAGTGATCATTTTAGTAAATTGCGTATATTCAGAAAATAAACTGACAGTGTATCAACACTATTCTTCTACATTGTAGTCGATAATCTACTTAAGCTGCTTCACTTTTAGGTAAAACATCCTACCACCTAGCTACAGGAAAATGGAATTAAAAGGGGTACCAAATATAATATATACAGTTGCTGATGTGACAAAGTAACGTATTCTTAAGTATTCTATCAAATTTATATACTAGAAAACAACTAAATATCTTGGTAATTGTAAATATAATACTTTATACGCTAAACCGCACAAGAGTCGCCATTTTTAAAAGACCGTGACGTCAGCGCTACCCACTGCACTAGCGGAACTCTCCGAAATAGAGGAGATAAGCGTGTAATCATGGCGTCGGGCGCATCAAGTGAAAGCGACAGCTCTGTTGAATCATACAAAGAGATCCTGCAAGACACACTGCAAGCAGGCTATGGCTTAGAAGGGTACCAGTTTGAACCTAGGAGAGGTACTCTCGACTCCGGTGATGAAATAAGAGAAGAAAGCTCGGATGACGGCGAGGATGAGACTGATGCTGACCATGGGCATGGCGAGCGTGCGGCAGAGCGTCTGCATGCAGGTGACACGGCGTGGTGCTCGTGCAGAAAATGTAACGTGGAGCTGCTCACGAGTCCAGCAGAATTTATTTGCTGCAATGAGATAGGCGCCACCCGTGGACTTGCGAAATCGTCGCAAGAGGCAGAAACAGGTATTTCACACGTGCTATTCCCAACCTCAATGAGCCAATACAACTGGGCACATACATACGTCATGAGTGTTACGCAGAGAAAATGAACGTGCATTCTGATTGGATAAAATTTATATCATGGCGGGCTGTTCAAACTGCGGAAATAGTTTGCTCGAGCTACTTTCAAAACACTATAACTTTCCAACCTTAGAACAAAAAACTTTCGTAAGTCTTGAATAAGGTTCGTTAATGTGTTTTATTGTTATATTTACTCTATATATTGCCCTCTGTTCCCCTTTAAACTAATAGTAATGCTATTGGATTTTCATGGTGCGTTCTACCCGAAATCATCTACCATAGAGGACTTCATACAGGTAGTGACGGTCATTCCCCATGAATAAATGAGAAGCACGCAAAAAACTATTGTACTGCTGTTGCCCAGAATTTCCAGTTGGATAGTTTGCCAAATTTGATTAACGAGTTATATGAAAAATAATCCACAACACGAAACAGAGTGCCATTACTACCTGGAAGTGGATTATTTTTCATCAAAAAAAAAAAAAACTCCTGTGCAAGGACTGGACAAGGGTGACACGGTGGTGTAGTGGTTAGCACAGTCACCTCACAGCAAGAAGGTTCCGAGTTCAAGTCCAGTGGCCGACGAGGGCCTTTCTGTACGGAGTTCGCATGTTCTCCCCGTGTCCGCGTGGGTTTCCTCTGGGTGCTCCGGTTTCCCCCACAGTCCAAAGACATGCAGGTTAGGTTAACTGGTGACTCGAAATTGACTGCCGGTGTGAATGCGAGTGTGAATTTTTGTGTCTCTCTATGTGTCAGCCCTGCAATGATTTGGTGACTTGTCCAGGGTGTACCCCACCTCTCGCCCATAGTCAGCTGGGATAGGCTCCAGCTTGCCCGTGACCCTGTACAGGATAAGCAGTAACAGATGGATGCGACAAGGATTGTGCATGCGACAAAACAGTTCCACCACTGATTCAGCAATGCATCTCGTGATGTCCAAAAAACATTTTGGTATGAGTCAGTCTTGGTGTATCCTGAAAACATTATGAACTGACATCACAGTTTCAAGCTTTATGGCTGACTCAAGTCACAGCTGTGGCTCTGTGAGCATGTGTGTGTTTAGATCTACACATCGTGATCATGCCTAGCAAGGCAGGCAATAGCATGGTACTTTTTTCAGATTTATTTTTAATTCTTTGTAGTTACTTTTAGTTTGGAATTTTTTGATGAGGGATATAAATCAAATATACCATGCACTGAGAGGCACCAGGAATTATGGATTCTCTATTGCCCCTTTTCCACCAAAGCAGTTCCAGGGCTGGTTCGGGGCCAGTGCTTAGTTTGGAACCGGGTTTTCTGTTTCCACTGACAAAGAACTGGCTCTGGGGCCAGAAAAACCGGTTCCAGGCTAGCACCAACTCTCTGCTGGGCCAGAGGAAAGAACCGCTTACGTCAGCGGGGGGGGCGGAGTTGTTAAGACCAACAACAATAAGACCGCGAAAGATCGCCATTTTTAAGCGACGAGAAGCAGCAGCTGTACAAACGCGAAGTCATCCATTATTATTATTGTTGCCGCTGCTGCTTCTTCCATGTAGTTTTTGCTTTGATATTCGCTCCAAGGTTTATGTAAACGTAGCGCCGTAACTGACACATACAGCGACGTAACTGACGCATACAGCGACGTAATGACGTGGCTCCGCTTAGCACCGCGAGCTATGTAAAAGCAAACTGGTTCTCAGCTGGCTCGCAAGTTGAACGAGTTGTGGACCAGCACCGGCTCCAAACCAGCCCTGGAACTGATTTGGTGGAAAAGGGGTTTTTGGTGACTGGTGTAGTACTGTTTTCTTCAGGACTGCACCCCTCACAAAATATTACTATGCCAGTCACCTCAGAGAATCCATAGTTTCAAACGGAGCCTCTCAGTGCACAGTATATTTGATTATTAGTATAAACATGCAGGTGATTATAGGGAACTTGCACATGCTGAGTAGTCAAGAGATTTGGACTATTTCTCAATCACCTTGAGTGACTCACCAAAATGGCGGCAAATCTCTTGGTCACTGTAAGTGAGGAAGAATTACAAATTATGAAAAAGTGCTGCTCCTCAAAGTGCTAAAGATGCCCTAAAGTTTGGTCTAAAACTATTCAAAAGGTAAAGTAGAATTGTGATTTATTTTATGTGAGTCGGCATAGATAAGTGAGAAGTCTGCGCCATGCCTTTATTGCATGCTGCTTTTGAAGTTTGAAATAAATTGTTTTTAAATTAAAAAAAGTTATTATTAATAATAACAACCTGTGTATATATACAAAAACAATCATTCGCCTCAGGTGCATATTGGTGAATAATAACCTCAACTTCATCCCAGATATTATTCACCGATATTCACTTTGCCTTTGGTGAATAATTGTTAAATAACTACACAACTGTCGTTTTGTAACTTGCATCAAAGCAATTGATCAATGACTACATCCATCAATCATCTGTAGCCGCTTATCCTGTACAGGGTCGCAGGCAAGCTGGAGCCTATCCCAGCTGACTATGGGCGAGAGGCGGGGTACAACCTGGCGATTTGTCCAGGGTGATCACAGGGCTGACACAGAGACAAACAACCATTCACACTCACACCTATGGTCAATTTAGAGCCACCAATTAGCCTAACCTGCATGTCTTTGGAATGTGGGGGAAACCGGAGCAAACCCACGCGGACACGGGGAGAACATGCAAACTCCACACAGAAAGACCCTTGTCGGGCGCTGGGCTCGAACCCAGGACCTTCTTGCCGTGAGGCGACACTGCTAACCACTACACCACTGTGCTGCCCTCAATGACTACAATGTTTAATTAAAATATAATGGATAACATGGTTGCATATTTTAAAGGGGAGGGAGGGAAGGAGGAAGGAAAGAAAGAAAGAAAGAAAACTTTATTCATCACACATTTATGAAATTCGTCTCTGCATTTAACCCATCTAAAGCAGTGAACACACACGTGAGCAATGAGCTCACACACATACCCAGAGCAGTGGGCAGCCATGCTAACAGCCCCTGGGGAGCAGTTGGGAGTTAGGTACCTTGCTCAAGGGCACCACAGTTTTTGGACTGTGGGGGAAACCGGAGCACCTGGAGGAAAACCACGCAGACACGGGGAGAACATGCAAACTCCACACAGAAAGGCCCCTGCCAGCTGCTGGGCTCGAACCCAGAACCTTCTTGCTGTGAGGCGACCGTGCTAACCACTACACCACCGTGCTGTGGAACGTCTGAGAAACAAATTACCTCCTGTTCTCACCAACGTTAGCACATACACAAACTCTCACCCTCAAAAAACACTTATTTTACAGAGAAACCTGAAAAGTGTAAACTCCTGTCCTGACCAGTTTCATGTGCTGATAACTTTTTCAAAATCACTGACAAATTCCTGTCTTTGATATACAGTCTATGGGTTTATAATCATGGCACAACCTGCATTTGACGTAGCACTGCTGTCACTACTACTACACGAGAGGCATAAGTGATTGGTTTTTACTTTGTGTATGAAAACTCAACCTGAGCAGGAGAATTTTAACCATCAGACTTTAAAAAAAAAAAGGACAAGATACTGTAAAAGATGAAAGGTTAAATAAAATAAATAAAATTAAGTAGCATTATAATAAGTGGGCTACATAAGCGATAGATAGATAGATAGATAGATAGATAGATAGATAGATAGATAGATAGACAGACAGACAGACAGACAGACAGACAGACAGACAGACAATCATCCATGCCTAACAAGAGCAATTTACAAAAAGCATGACATTACTGATACTGACATTAGAAAATTCCATTCTAGTGAAATCGTACAGGATGGCATCATCCATGGCTGAAATCCTTGGGTCCTCTGATATGACTGTCTGAATTGGGCATTTGTTTCCAGTGGAAAGGAGTCTTATCCCTCTGGGATGGGGAGGGATGTGTGGGAGTTAAAAAGACCAATACTGTATGACCTCAGGACACAACACTACAGATCAACATAGTAAAAATAAGAGCTGGGTGGTTTAACCAGAGCTAGCCTGGTTTACTTGCACAACATATACAATAACACTTTACTACGGATATTTGGTGTAGCTTTAACAAAACATATGCCAGTTAACAATAGGCAAGTTTCTAATGCAGTTTTGCAGAAAATAGAAGCAATATTTTTAAAAAATTTGATACAACCCCAATTCCAAAAAAGTTGGGACAAAGTACAAATTGTAAATAAAAATGGAATGCAATGATGTGGAAGTTTCAAAATTCCATATTTTATTCAGAATAGAACATAGATGACATATCAAATGTTTAAACTGAGAAAATGTATCATTTAAAGAGAAAAATTAGGTGATTTTAAATTTCATAACACATCCCAAAAGTTGGGACAAGGCCATGTTTACCACTGTGAGACATCCCCTTTTCTCTTTACAACAGTCTGTAAACGTCTGGGGACTGAGGAGACAAGTTGCTCAAGTTTAGGGATAGGAATGTTAACCCATTCTTGTCTAATGTAGGATTCTAGATGCTCAACTGTCTTAGGTCTTTTTTGTCGTATCTTCCGTTTTATGATGCGCCAAATGTTTTCTATGGGTGAAAGATCTGGACTGCAGGCTGGCCAGTTCAGTACCCGGACCCTTCTTCTACGCAGCCATGATGCTGTAATTGATGCAGTATGTGGTTTGGCATTGTCATGTTGGAAAATGCAAGGTCTTCCCTGAAAGAGACGTCGTCTGGATGGGAGCATATGTTGCTCTAGAACCTGGATATACCTTTCAGCATTGATGGTGTCTTTCCAGATGTGTAAGCTGCCCATGCCACACGCACTAATGCAACCCCATACCATCAGAGATGCAGGCTTCTGAACTGAGCGCTGATAACAACTTGGGTCGTCCTTCTCCTCTTTAGTCCGAATGACACGGCGTCCCTGATTTCCATAAAGAACTTCAAATTTTGATTCGTCTGACCACAGAACAGTTTTCCACTTTGCCACAGTCCATTTTAAATGAGCCTTGGCCCAGAGAAGACATCTGCGCTTCTGGATCATGTTTAGATACGGCGGCTTCTTTGAACTATAGAGTTTTAGCTGGCAACGGCGGATGGCACGGTGAATTGTGTTCACAGATAATGTTCTCTGGAAATATTCCTGAGCATATTTTGTGATTTCCAATACAGAAGCATGCCTGTATGTGATGCAGTGCCGTTTAAGGGCCCGAAGATCACGGGCACCCAGTATGGTTTTCCGGCCTTGACCCTTACGCACAGAGATTCTTCCAGATTCTCTGAATCTTTTGATGATATTATGCACTGTCGATGATGAAATGTTCAAACTCTTTGCAATTTTACACTGTCGAACTCCTTTCTGATATTGCTCCACCATTTGTCGGTGCAGAATTAGGGGGATTGGTGATCCTCTTCCCATCTTTACTTCTGAGAGCCGCTGCCACTCCAAGATGCTCTTTTTATACCCAGTCATGTTAATGACCTATTGCCAATTGACCTAATGAGTTGCAATTTGGTTTTCCAGCTGTTCCTTTTTTGTACCTTTAACTTTTCCAGCCTCTTATTGCCCCTGTCCCAACTTTTTTGAGATGTGTTGCTGTCATGAAATTTCAAATGAGCCAATATTTGGCATGAAATTTCAAAATGTCTCACTTTCGACATTTGATATGTTGTCCATATTCTATTGTGAATACAATATCAGTTTTTGAGATTTGTAAATTATTGCATTCCGTTTTTATTTACAATTTGTACTTTGTCCCAACTTTTGTGCAATCGGGGTTGTAAAATACAGTTACGAATGGCCTGTTTCTGTTTTAAAAGCAATTAACCAGGAAATTTTGTAATTACAGGGTTATGAAATGTCTTCATTATGCATCAATACAAGATGTTCTAGACGAAAAAAAAAATTAAGTGGACTTTAGCTTAAAAAGCATGTTAAAGTTGTAACATCAGTCCGTTGGATCATTTCCCCAGACATGGCCATACTGGATTATCCAGATACATGGATGCATTAGGAGACGAAAACGAGGGTGGCGCTGTGTGACGTAGGATTCAGCACAGCAGCATACCACGTCACATATCAAACAGATGGACGCTAAGCAGATAATTTAAAAAAAAAAAAAAAAAAGGGCAGTAAACTAGGCACTTTATTTTGATTCCTTTTCTAATACTGCATTGCCATAATTTTTCTGGAGAAATGCAAACAAATGGACTCAGAAGTCACACTAGATCATAATATTATACTATAGTCTAGCTGTCACAACAGAAGGACTCAGGTGTGCTCCGAACTGACTCGCGTACGCCGTTGAATGACACACCTGCATGGGATTAAAGGTCATAAGCAATGGTCGGAGGTGAAACTTAGAATATCAACTTTATTTTCTAGAAGAATGACCCAAAAAGCGAATTCAATCTTCCTTGTGTCTAATTTGCACCCTAAAATTGAATAAAAATATACTGGTTTTGCCCAATTTCCGAAGGTTTGTTTAAATCTCACTTATGCGCACTTTCACCGCCGGGGACAGTCATCGTGACGTCATTTAAACCAAACAGACTGGGAGCAGTTCTGTGTTTACTTGCGAACCGAGCACACGTGTACGGACTTTGGTCGGGAGAGGTTGTGTAAAATGTCTGAAAGCGATAGCGATTTTGAAGTAGGAACTCTCCAAATTAAATATCGAGAGATGAAACCATATATATATATATATATATATATATATATATATATATATATATATATATTATATATATATGAGCCTATGACCGTTGCGAAGCAAATTGGTGAATGTGGCTCACTGGTTTGACCGTGCGGCCTCGGAATCGGACAGCAACTCGGCTGACTCTGATCGCGGTGACCCCGGACCTCAACAAGACTCGCGCCCAAACCATTTATCCTGGTAATTATGATAAATTCCTACTTTCATCGTAATACTAAATAAGAGCCCTTTTGAAGAATAATTAAACCGCCCTCCCTAGTTGATATAGGTAACGATTACTTGACAGTGCGCCGGTAGGCCGCATTAGCCTGCAATCCGCGGCATTATACTATTTATAGCCGACTCTAAGCGAGGAAATATTCCTTTGTCTCATTTCCACAATGATTGTACAGGATCCCTCAGGATTCTTGACTTGTCAATTGCAAGCAAAAGTGAAAATGTTTACCTCCAAGCTTCTCCTTTTTGCTTGAGCATTGCTGGTCCGTTTCTTCTTTGACTGCTTGATTTTGTTTCACACGCACAATCCACTCTCTCTGCCTCTTCTCCTCTTCTGGAAAAAAACAGCCCTCTGGCTTCATACGCACAATCCACTCTCTACGCCTCTTCTCCTCTTTCGGAAAAAGCCAACCCTCTGGCTTCACACGCACAATCCACTCTCTCCACCTCGTTTCCCCTTTCGGAAAAAGCCAACCCTCTCACTCCGCCTCTTCTCCTCTTCCAGAAAAAGCCAATCCACTCTCTCTGCCGCTACTCCTCTCTCAAAAAAAAAAGGTAAAAACTTCTTCCTGAACCGGTCCCGTTGTTACAGTTCACTACACAACAATAAGGCATGGTTTTTCTTTGGAAATTCCTGAACGCTCGTCTGCGCTCAAGCTGAACGGCAATGCAAGTAAACGGAAGTGGACTCAACTCAAGCAGTTTGTTTGTCTTGAATGACATCACGCGCTGAGCGGTCACGAAAATCACCAAACAGAAATTCACCGCAATCCGCACTAACTTATTTTAATTACTACTTATTAACAGTACTTCTTGGGACCAAAAGAAAATTACAGAGGGTTTTTAACATAAAAGTTTCAAATGTGCATAAATTGAAAACTGTTGCCTATGATCTTTAAGGTGCAATCAGCACGCCTAAATAAGGACTCCAAATGCAGACTTACTTTGCAAAAAGTGTTGCATTGTTGTGACACATCACTGAGCCTTGTTTCCTGACTGATTTCCTGGTTTCTGTTTCTTGTTCCTTGTTTCTGACCCTGCTTCTGTCCATGATATCCTGTTTGTGCCTCACTCGACCTTTTCCCTATTTTACTGTTCACGACATATGCCTGCCGATTTGGACCATTTGCCTGTTTGCACTTTTCTTTATTATAAAGATCATCTGCACTTAAATCCGTCTCCAACCATCCCTGACGAAAAATGACATCACGCACGATGGAGTTATGGCAGCCTCCCTGATAAAAAGTCTATCACTTTAGTGGTTATATTGTTAAGAACAAATTCAACATGCAGCATTTTTTTAAAAATAAAGGACAGAAAAAGATCGACTTTTAGCTCAATTTGTTTATTTCAAAAATATTTTCTTTAATAGCTGGGTTTTGTCTTCTCACAATAACTTTGAGTGCTCTTTTTTTCCAGAAAGGTAGCATTTCTATTTGCCCTTCATATCATATATGACTTAAATTGGGGGGGGGGGGGGGGGACCCTTTCCATTTCAACTTATCACTTTATTGAATTGTCTGAAAAACCACCTCATGAGCATAAAAATGTTATGATGCTTTTGACAGTTTTTTCAAAATTCACATTTTTCCACTGCTTGTTTCCTTAGTTCGCAATTTCGAGTTGTGCATTAAGCAAGTTACTGGAAACTTCGCTAGTGACCTTTACAGACAAATGGCCTCTATGGGTCAATATAAATTTGCCACCACACACTGACTATCTTGATGTATCCACTGCCCAGCTAAAAAAAAAAAAAGTTGCCATTTGGCTTTAAATAAGCAAACACTTAAGAGCCTGTGATTGGATAATTACTGCAGTGATTGAGTTTCAGCCAGCAACAATTCTTTTAACCCCAACTGATGCAGTGAGTAGCTTCTCATTTCTTAAACAAACATGCCAGAAGACATATCCCATGCTCATAGAAAAGATGTTTCTGTGTTTCAGAAGGGTGAAATTATTGGCCTGCAAAGAAAACCCTGAAGGAAAGAGATGAATCATCAACTTCACGGAAATAAATGTGGCTGAGAAAAACAAACAAACAAAAAAAAGCCAGTAGAACTAATGACTAATAGTGAAAGTAGGCTCATTTACACATACAATGCGATAAAGAACTCACAGGACTGGGACTAAACAGCTGTGTGTACGTAAGAAAACCACTTGTTAGTGAGGATAATCAGAATGAAAGGCTTCAATTTGCTATAGATCATAAAGATTGGACTCTGGAGCAATGGAAAAAGGTCATGTGGTTTGAGGAGTCCAGATTGACCCTATTCCTGAGTGATGGGTGTGTCAGGGTAAGAAGGGAAGCTCATTAAGTGATACACCCATCATGCAAAGTATCCACTGTATAAGCCTCTGGAGGCAGCGTTATGATCTAGGGTCAATTCAGTTGGTCAGGTCGAGGCTCAGCAATGTTCTGGGGTAATAAAACAGGGTTTTTTTTCCAGAAAAATTTAGTATGAGGGCGCTCACCATGGCGAGGGAGCAAAGTGTGTGTGTGTGTGGGGGGGGGGGGGGGGGGGGGGGGGGGAATGGTGCCGGTTGTCCGTCCCCCCACCGTGCGAAGCCTCTGAAAAATTGAGGCTACAATGGGACATTCTGAGGCTATCTGAGAGGGAAATTGTAACAAATTGTCTGTCAACATTGAAAAAGAAAGAAGTAATTATCTTCTGCCCCGGACAGTCTTTGGCTTTCTTCCATTTCGTGCCGCGGGATGACATCTTTAAATGCCCAAGTGTCAACAAAAACAACTCGTGAACGACTTCTGTCAAAAGCTCCCGCGCCAGTGGGTGAAAGGTCATTCAGTCTCGAGAAATCTCGCTCTACAAGTCAGCTGACCTTGTATGTAACCCATGTCAAATCTTGCGAGAGCAGCCGCGACAAGTAAACAACTAAACGACATGGCGCCTCAGTCTGGAAAACGCCAATTCGGATTGTTTTTGCACTGTCTGGCAGTGCATCTACTATGATTGGAATATTTTTGGAGTAATTATAACGTATTTGATGATCAGGCACGTTGTCACGTGGTGTTGCTGGGATGTTTTCACAGAGAAAAGATTGTTCTGAGAAAGATTGCATGTTGTGCAGTAGCATACACGTGCATGGCCTAAGTGTGACTTGGGGTTCAATCGGCATTTCGGTAAGGGGGCGCACGCTGAGAGTAAGAGGGCGCAGCGCCCCTGTTCCCCGGTTTAGACGAAAGCCTGATAAAATGAATTCAGCTGACGACCTGAAATGTACTGAATTACCTTGTACACATCAATGGATTTTTTTCTTCGCTGATGGCATGGGAATAAAATGAGGGCTCAAATTGTGAAACTGTAATTCCGGGAGCACGAGGAATCATTTTCACAAATTAACTGGCCACCAGAGTCCTGACCTTAATCCCACTGAAAGTCTTTGGGATGCAGGAGAAGACTTTACAGAGTGGCTCAACTCTCCTGTCAAGACAAAAAATAAATAAATAAATGCAACTCTAGATGGAAATAAATAGACATATTGCATCAAGTTGTCGAAACAATGCAAATGGTGAATATGCACCATAATCAAGGCTAAAGATGGTTCAACAAAATTAGTGTGTATGCCTTTCTTTTTGGCCACACAGCATACATTCAGTGCGATTTGTTTCAGGAGTAAGTGTCTTAATTTCCATTGCTTCACACACTTATCTAGGAGATATAGAAGACAAAGATAAGGAACAAAAAAAAAAAAAAAAAACTTATCCTGAAGTAGTTTGCTTCATTTCTCACAAAATCAGGAAGTTTGTCACATTCCAATGGTAAGAGGCATATGCAGATGACTACAGAGAGCGTCAGTGATTCTGTTTGCATCAGCATTCAGACAGCATTTGACCTCTTAGTTTCTGTAACCAACACAGTTTCCTTTCCTATAAAGCTTCAGAAAAAAGGGAAGTTTGCTAATTCTCAAGAGGAAAACCAACAGAGAGGCTCCCAGATGCATCCCCAAAACCTCTAAACAAGCGCCTTATTGTCTGTTGGAGGCTGGACACTGTTCCTGTTAAGTGAGCTAAGACGACGAAACATGTGATCCCCATCGAAATTTCCAGCATGATATCAGCCTGATTTGAGCAACAAAGGCACCTATTGTATGATGTGTATTGGCCCCATGCACATGAATCCCAACAGGTGATTGGCATCCGGGGACCAAACTGACTCTTCTGTACATTCAGACACTGGGTGGAATAACAGCCAAGGTCATACCTTCAGCAGTCCGATATTAAAATGTCACCATTATTAAATACTAGTTGACTGGTTAGACTGTGTCTGAACAAACCAATCATAGAACAGAGAAGACAGAATGATAATTACACATACTCCATACTCCTCAGGAGTGGGGGAGGGGTCAACTCTGAGATTTATCTTATTTACAGCCAAGAAAACAAATAGTGACCTAGAAAAGCATGGCTATTAAAGCATGTCACATCCATCGTCACTGACCAGGAAGCCATGGGGTCAGAGATTTGCTTATTTAAGGAGCAGCGGAAGGAAGCATTGAGCAGAGGAGCTGATGAGATCCAAATGGAGGCAGGAAATGCACTAATGTCTCAGTCTTCTCCCTATAGCCATAACTATGAAAATAACACTTAGCTCTTAGAGAAGACAATCATGACTTAAAGCATACAGTGCTTGCTACACAATGGTGGAAATATCTGACTTGCTAGACAGACAAACTGTTCAGCTGTGGTGGTTTGTTTGACAAAAAGAAAAAACCAAACAAACAAACAAACAAACAAACAAACAAACAAACAAACAAAACAAAAAAAAGCATGTGGAACATAACTGATAAAAATGATTAATGAATGACACATGTTGCATTACCAAAGTCCTTCCGCACAGGAAAAAACATGGAGAGCTGAGAATTACAGCACTTCCTGCTATTTTGTGAACTGTGATTTACACTGCGGAAAAAAAATGGAGAACACTGAGGGTTTTTTTTTTTAGTCTAAAAAAAGAAAGAAAAAAAAAAGAAAGAAAGCCATGGCTGGAAAGAACTAAAATCAAATCAAAATGTGCCAATTCAAACATATTAAATCCACAACTTGGACAAAATACCTTTGGTCTCACTACGATTTTAGATCCTCAATCACACTGAAATATGATGTCTTTTTTTTTTTTTTTTTAATGGATTGTGTATCTGGTTTAACAGGCTAGGACTGATTTCTGCTTGACAATCATTTGATGAGTTAAAGCAGAACTTCTCATTGCTGCTAATAATTTGACAGAAGCATGCTATACCTGACAGGTGTTAGTGGGTGGAAACAGATCTCTGGGCCTTAGAAGGTTTCTGTGCAACTATTATTGCAACATATTGTAGTTTGTGACCTCTTCCAGCTGCAAGTTTGCTAAATTAGGGCGCTTTTTCCCCCCAGAAACCCACTTGCTTATGCCTTTGTAGGCCTCAGATTATATATCTCACACGCACAATGATATTTTTGCAAAAATTTTCCCTCATCTCATTATCTCTAGCCACTTTATCCTGTTCTACAGGGTCGCAGGCAAGCTGGAGCCTATCCCAGCTGACTACGGGCGAAAGGCAGGGTACACCCTGGACAAGTCGCCAGGTCATCACAGGGCTGACACATAGACACAGACAACCATTCACACCTATGGTCAATTTAGAGTCACCAGTTAACCTAACCTGCATGTCTTTGGACTGTGGGGGAAACCGGAGCACCCGGAGGAAACCCACGCGGACACGGGGAGAACATGCAAACTCCACACAGAAAGGCCCTTGCCGGCCATGGGGCTCAAACCCGGACCTTCTTGCTGTGAGGCGACAGCGCTAACAACTACACCACCATGCCGCCCCTTGCAAAAATTTTGAAAATCTAAAATTCTGTTCACATGTGATTAAAAGACATTGTTGACATGGTTATTAAAAGAAACATTTGAGACTATGCACAGTTATACCCAATTAGCATGAATAAGCTACAGCCTGGTTTAATGATCCATCATGAAATGACAACCTGCTCAGATTCAACTGAAATTTGTTTCCAATGGTTGGGGGAAAGGAAGTGTCACAGACACCTCTTGTGACTCCTGTGTGAATGCTTGGTGAGCGAGTTGGACCAAGAAGTCTGACTAGAAGAGACTAGACTAGTACAGTATAATTGTACACAGTCTTTATGCAATTTAACATTTGTGTATGCTTCGCTCTCAAAAATACACAAAAAGAGCAGCACTGTCTCCCCATCAGAGAATCAACATATTTTGGTGACCACCTGGAAGCCTAACCCCTCTCACTTTCTGTCAAGGTAAATGCAGAATAAATTGAGTTAACACCATGAAATGAAATCATGCTCAACTTCGCTAATATTAGACAGGCATATATTTCACACTAATTAATGGCATTTATTAGGCATATTTAGGTGAAAGTTTTAAGCTTTCAAAAAAGACGCTTGTGAAGGCCTACAACAATGTGTCGGATTAACACTTTACAAATTAAAGGTTAATGGTGATTATAAAGGGATCAGAAACACTGTTTTGCTCTCCTGTGCCTGGATGGCTGCTCAGCTGAGTTTTCCTAATTGCTGTTGCCAGCAAGCCATTTCTGACTACACAGCTACACATAATGATGTCCCCCTCAACTCTCCTCAAATCTAAAATGGTGGAGATGCTCATTTCTTGGTCTTTAGAATCGCACTTAAACCCAGATGCGGTGAGAGTCCACTGACATTTAAATGAAGCCAACAACTGGCTGGGAGAATTGTGGGAGGTGTGACTAATATCTGTGGTTTGGACAGGCGCTCTCACCTGAGGCTGACATGTGGGTTAGTTCACTCACACAGGCACAAAACAGGGTTCAAGCCTTGATTAGACAGCCAAATGTGCAACTAGCAAAACAACCTGTTGATACACTGCAACCCTGCTATAACAAACTCTTACTATGAACTTTCACATACAACAAACCAAGTTTGTGGCTCCTGCCTTTAGTGACGAGGAGTCCGAGTCTTCAAAAAGTATCATGTCCACTGATGAAGACTGATGGTGCAGTGCCATAAGGACCAATTACTATGCACCTGTTCCGGATTAGAGCTCAATCACAGTGTGCACTTATAAGAACTCTCTAAAAACATACAGACTTGGTGAAGTATACGCACTGTACCGAGTATCTCACATTACCAAGTCTTGTATCTATGGATTGCCTTTCTGGTTTTGACTTTATTTTGAGTATTTAGACTCTGCTTTTCATCTTTGTCTCTGCCATTCTGTTTGTGCCTTGTGTGACCATTGCCTGTTTCATGATCCTGCTTTTGTCTTATATTATTTAACCGTTTCCCTGCCTGTTTATAAATAAACACTCTTCTTGCAACAACATCCATCATTCACCTGCTTACATGACACACTGAGGCCCTGTCCACACGGCAACGGATTCGGGTGCCCCAAAACGAAATCTTTTGAGAACGGGTTCCAGAGAGAAAAAATCTGGCAACGGCGCCGTTGCGAAGTCGTCTGGATGAGTAGAACGGATTTGTTTACGATGACGTCACAACCACATGACTGTCAGTGCTTCACGCCGGGTAGAAGTGTAACGAACTCGATGCGAGTTGTCAACAAATTCTATAACTTAGTTCATGAAACGCGCTTACAAAATATTTTCACTGTGAATATTTATTGTGTAATGGTGCAGAGAGAGAGAGGGAGAGAGGGAGAGAGAGAGAGAGAGAGAGAGAGAGAGAGAGAGAAAATAGCCCTTAGGACAGAGTCTTTAGTCCAAACACTGCGGAAGCAGTACCAAACCGCGCACCGCCTGTGCACTTTCCAAAAACAATCCCGCCAGCAAAAATAGGAAAAAAAAAAAAGGAGCGATCTCACCTCTTCAGATGTTGGTTTAAGTCCGACAATACATTCCTCAAAAAAGGGCGTAGAAGAACAAAGTAATCCATCAACGTGTAGCATTCAATTTATTCCGGACCATTAAAGAATTCTGGAGGATATCAGAATGTTGGCGTACCGGCTTCCATCTACCCCCATTCATTCCTCTTTCCGTGTCTTTCGTTTTACGCTACTGATTAATAATCAAAACTTTATGTTGCTAATGCTACAGAAGAAGGGGTTTATGCGCATGCGTCTACTACTTCTATTGTTCTGGTGTCTCCGATGGGACCGTCTTACAGCGCACGTAGAGGTGTGGCATGTGTATTGCATCGTTTTCAGCAAGCGTTGCGTTGCCATAGGAACCTGATATTTTACTGATCCGTTGCCCATGTGGACGCGATATTTAAAAAAAAAAAATCTCGTTGCCATTGTCGTGTGGATGTAGCCTGAGCCATGTGCTCCTCTTCCCACCAGAGACAATCAATAAGTCCTCAGTCAAGTTAACAATACAATAACACCATAAAGGCTTAACAAGCCTTGCTTCAAGTGTCGATCACTAACCGTTATCAAGAAGGATGATCAAAGGATCGATAAAAGGACAAAATGACTGCTAATACCGCTAAACTTAACACCTAGTTAAAACGCACCGGTGGCGTTTTAATACCCCCCACAAAGCCTTGTGGCATGACAAATGACATCTGTGAGATGCAACATATGAATGAACTGAATAGCAAAGATTTAGAAAACATAGAAAGTCAGTGGGTGGACACTGACGACACATTGGTAACTGGTCATTTCCATAACAGCCGAAATCATCGCTACTATTCGTGATCCTTTAACTCTGTCAATGAATTGGGATGGTGACTTGGAAGAGGACATTTGTGATAAGGAGAATGTGCCTAAACTTTCACATACAACATGAACGTTTGGTGTGACAAGTGGCTCCATTTCAGTATAACGAACTCTACGGATGTCTCCCAGAGAGTTCGTTAATGCAGAGTTGCAGTATATAATCATTACTTTCTAACCCAAATGGCTTCATCTGATAGGAGCTTCTGGCCTGTTAAAACAGGCTTTTTTCCCCTCCCCAATAACAATGTAAATATAAGTAGTTTAAAAGTGAACAGGACTGAACATAAATGCATATTTGAAATATCTATCTGAATCTCTGTTAACCCACAATACAGAATAAGCTAACCTTGGGTCTAAGGTCTCTAAATCATGAACTGTATCAGCTGAAGCTCATCAGTGACCGTTTTGACTATTTATTTAAATAGGTCCATTAAATATAATGTCTTTACTGGCCTTTCAGCTCAGCCAAGCATTATAGTAGGCTTGGGCGATACTGACATTTCCGAGCTCATGATTTTCCATTTTTTGAAACATTTTTCTTTGGCATCCTTAATAAATATATCTAACTGATGTTAAATATATATACTCGTATAATGTTCACTAAATCAAACACTCACTGATTGCTTTGAGTTTATTAACATGAAATAAAACCCGTCTCCATTGACCTTGACAAAAAGCAAGGGTGCCCACAGTGAGCCAAGACCATGTGGGAGAGGACAAGGGGACAGGACTTTCAGGAAATGTCTGGCAATATTGCAGCATTCCAAAAAAAAAAAAACCTCTGCAGATCATTCAAGATTCATATGTGACTCACCTCCTGTTGTATTGTAGAGAAAGAGTGCTCTTTTGGCATATTTTTGAGTGATTACTTGTACAAAACATACTAATGTTAAACTGTGGAGCTCCTATGCAAAACTGTGTAAAAGGTTAGCAGGTCTGGTAATATAATTTTGGCAACAGGGGCATGGTTGAGCACCAGTTTGTGAATGGAGAACGAGGCCAGGGAAGGTGAGTGGCAAAATGATCACACCTGTGCCTAATTAATGCTCTCTGCGTGTGTCTTGCAGTCACAGCGGAGGGGTGACAAAGGCTACGTTCACACTGCAGGCTGAAGTGACTCAAATCCTATCTTTTCGCCCATATGTGACCTGTATCCGATCTTTTATTGACAATATGAACGACACAGATCCGATTTTTTCAAATCCGACCCAGGCCGTTTGGATATGTGGTCCTAATTCCGATTCCTATCCGCTCTTTTCATATGCGACTTCAGTCTGAACCGCCAGGTCGCATTCATCCGACTTACACGTCATCAACAAGCCACAAACATCACTATTCTGCGCTGAAGTAGGTGGCGGGTCTCTCAAAAAAAGTTACAACATGGCGCATATGACATCAATGCGAGGGACGCTTCGGGCTGTGTTCTGAATCTTCTCAATGGAAGGACGCAGAGGTTAGGGAGCTGATTTCCATTTGGGGGGATACAGCTATTCAAGCTATATTGGATGGGTCATACCGCAACCGGGCGGTTTTACTTCCGTAAACACTGGCCATGCTCACTGCGTGTGACGTCGTCGTATCCTGCAATGCGCATGCGGAACACTTTTAGGTCGCTTTTCGTTCATACTGAGGATCACATACAAGTCGCATTATATTTGTTAATGTGAACGACCTCACAAAAAAATCGGATTTCACAAAAAAATCGGAATTGAGCATTAAGCCTTGGAGTGTGAACGTAGCGAAAGAGGAAGCAGAAAGGGAGGGAGCTCAGAACCATGTTTGCATATGTTCAAGAAGCTCAAAAGCTTAAATTTAAAAAAAATAAATATTTTTCACCCAGCAATTCTAGTTTCAGGAGGAGGAGCTGGGGCCAGAGGTAAAAAAGAATGTTGCCGCTCGACCCACCCCAATCTCCTGTGAAGACCAGCTCCAGCCATCCCAAATGCACGGACATTGTCAAGTTGCAGGTGGAGTTTTCCAACGTGTTCTCGCCCCTTCTTGGTCACACCTACCTGATAGAACACCACAATGAGATGCCCACAGAGCTGGTGGCGTGTAGCTACCTATACCATTTACCCGAACACAAGAAAACTGTAGTTTGAGACAAACTCAAGGCTATGCTCAAAATGGGAATAAATCGAGGAGTCAGGAGAGAGATCTCTGCAGAGCAGAACTGCATGTGTATGTGTAAGAAGCAAGCTGAAAAGCTTAAATAAAAAAGTCACCCAGCAATTAATCCCCCGTAACAGTGCTTCAGTGTCTCCCCTCCTAAAGAAAGTGTTACAATAATATAACTCAGATTTAAAACATATTGCGTTACTAATACACCGGGAAACGATCATATCTTGGGGATATGTTAATTTGGTATGTGTACATGTGGATACTAAGCCAGGGTGAGTCTGCGTCTCTCAGCACCGGCATGAATCTAAATGCAATCCAACACTCCACTTTTGAAGTAAGGCTAGGCGATCTGGCAAAAATGTTGCATGCCTTTTTTCATGCTTTATCATAATTATTTTTCCATGTTGGTTTTTCAGACTGTTTTGCAAGTTACTAAACAGAGCAACCAAACTAGTTTCCCTAATGATGAAAATATACTATAGCTCTACAAAGAAACATAACCTCAAAAGGGGGGGCGTCACCATAGACACCCAAGGCCAAAGTACCTGTTCCAACTACTTATAATAAAAGGGCATGCAACAAAATGTAAAATAATTACCACCTCCACCAACTTTGCTGGAGGAAGTTATAGGTTATGTTTTCACCTCCGTTTGTTTTTCTGTTCCCAACAAAATTCAAAGTAATGAATGGATTTTGATGGAATTTTGAGGAAAGGTGAGCCATGGGCTGAAGAACAATTGATTATCCAGACTTCCATCAATATGTATGTATCTGGATTGAGGATTTTTTTTTTCCTCTATTCCAAATGTAACTCAAAGTGGTGAACAGGTTTTGATTAAATTTGGTGTGCAGCTTTGGTATTATCCTAGGTTCAAACTGATTTGATTTTGATGCTGATCTGGATCATTTTTTAAAAAATCAAAATAACTCAAAAAGTAGTGGCTGGATTTTGATGAAATTAGGCAAGTAGCTGTGGCAGTGGGGGCGTGGTCAAGCAGCGGTCTGTGAACGGAGGGTGGAGTCAGGGAAGGTAAGTGGCAGAATCACTACACCTGATGTTAGTTAACCTGTGTTTGTGTGTCTTCCCCAGTGACCGCGCCCTATAAAAAGGAGAGAGAGAGAGAGAGAGAGAGAGAGAGAGAGAGAGCAGAGGAAGGGAGCTCTCTCCCCAACCAGACGACTCGTGTGCGTGTGTGTGCGGCTGGGAGAGCGTAAAGTAGACACTGAAAAGTGCAAATAAAGAGTTTTTTTGGAACTCAGTTCTGGCCTGACGTACTTCTGTGCTCCACCCACCCGCTCTAATTCCTACAGTAGTTTTATCCTAACCCAACTTAGAATTGGTTAACTTTTGAAAATGATCTGTATCTTCTGGATCCTGGATACAGAAAACTGTAATAGGGTAAAGTACTGGTTGGATTTCTCCAAGTTGGTGATTGGCTTTCTATTGATACTAGAAGAAAAAAACGTAAAAGTTTGATGATAATCCAGATCCAGAAATAACATCATTAATACACAAATATTGGTCCTTGTGTAAAAAAAAAAAAAAGTATAAAACTGTATATTCAGTAAGCATATATGGATCCATATCCCAGATTAGTATACTTCTGGATATTCCAATACATGTGGCTTGGCGGAGGAATGCACTCTACCGAGTGCCCTTCTAGTTTATACTGTATTTAAAAAAAAGTTAAGGAACAAGTAAATAACCTCTAGTCTACTGAGTCTTCAGTATTTAAAAATGCAATAAATCTAAAGGTGATTGATGGGTAAGTGAGGATTTAAATACTGAAGACATTAACAGAGTTGGTTCGCAATACAACATTTTTAAAATAAGCGAGCCGTGTGTCACCGTTTTGGATTTTACTGCACTTCTCTCAGAATTCTTTGTGTAGATAAGGAATTTTATAAAATATTTACCACTTGGTAACAAGGATTGACTCTTTTCAGAAGTTGCTTAAAACTCTCGCTTTCAACCGTTTTCATGAGATTTACATATAAATGTAAAAATGTCATGGCATCAGTGACGTCTTCTCTGTTTTCTCATAAGGAGTGCCTTTTTCATGCATTTGTTTTCTATGGTGCTATTCACATGTGCACCCCGTGTTATCTGATTTGGGCACGTTCTTTGGGATGCTTTCTTTTGAGGTGGTTGAACAGATCTGTCATGTTTCCTCAATGTGCCATTCTTGCTTTTGCATATTCTGCAAACAGCTGTTATTTGTGCAGTGTCTAAAATCTGGTTCATAAAACAACTTGGGGTGCCATGTCTAAGCGTTTTCAGCACAACTGACAAAACGTGTAATATGTTTTAAACTCTGAAAAAACAGAGACTATAGCGAGATTTTAATCCTTCGATCTAAAAATGTCGTATCATCTGCCCCCATTTTGTAGTTCGTTGTCAATTTGCTGAGCCTCTTTGCCCAGGAAAACTCTGTGACTCGTCCCTTCAGTCTGTCGTGGCTTGCTCTACACTCCTCCATATTTGAAAGCGTTTACATCATCTATCCTGGCATGTCGCATTGCCAAGCAAAGAGGCTCACCAAATGGAAGGTAAAAGTTGGATGACTGCTACATTCTAGAACTCCCAATGCAGCACAACTATCGAGGTTCCTTAATTTTACAGCCCTAACTTTAGCCAACATTAGAAGTAAAAAACACCATCAAACCTGAGAGGATCTAGTTTAAAAAACAAACAAACAAAATAATAATAATAATAATAATAATAATAATAATAATAATAATAATAATAATAATAATCATCATCATCATCATCATCATGTTCAGCATAGATTACTACATGACAATCATGATACGATTGGTTTATTGTGTTATGGTTTATTTAGTTGGCAATCACCATTTAAAAACAAACAAACTGAAAAACAAAGAACCCAGGTCCATATAGACTGCTACAGGAGTTTGTGCTTACAGGAACCTCTGCGCCCAATAGTAAGATGACAGTGCTGCTTGAAAGTTTGTGAACCCTTTAGAATTTTCTATATTTCTGCATAAATATGACCTCAAACATGATCAGATTTTCACACAAGTCCTAAAAGTAGATAAAGAGAACCCAGTTAAACAAATGAGACAAAAATATTATACTTGGTCATTTATTTATTGAGGAAAATTGTCAAATATTACATATCTGTGTGGCAAAAGTATGTGAACCTTTAGGATTAGCAGTTAATTTGAAGGTGAAATTAGAGTCAGGTGTGTTTGGACGACAATGGGACGACAATCGGGTGTGAGTGGGCACCCTGTTTTATTTAAACGAACAGGGATCTATCTAAGTCTGATCTTCACAACACGTTTGTGGAAGTGTATCATGGCACGAACAAAGGAGATTTCTGAAGACCTCAGAAAAAGCACTGTTGATGCTCATCAGGCTGGAAAAGGTTACAAAACCGTCTCTAAAGAGTTTGAACTCCACCAATCCACAGTCAGACAGATTGCGTACAAATGGAGGAAATTCAAGACCATTGTTACTCTCCCCAGGAGTGGTCGACCAACAAAGATCTCTCCAAAAGCAAGGTATGTAATAGTCAACGAGGTCACAAAGGACCCCAGGGTAACTTCGAAGCAACTGAAGGCCTCGCTCACATTAACATTAGCCAATGTTCATGAGTCCACCATCAGGAGAAAACACTGAACAACAGTGGTGTGCATGGCAGGGTTGCAAGGAGAAAGCCACTGCTCTCCAAAAAGAACATTGTTGCTCATCTGCAGTTTACTAAAGATCACGTGGACAAGCCAGAAGGCAATTGGAAAAATGTTTTGTGGACGGATGAGACCAAAATAGAAGTTTTGGTTTCAGTGAGAAGCGTTATGTTTGGAGAAAGGAAAACACTGCATTCCAGCATGAGAACCTTATCCTATCTGTGAAACATGGTGGTGGTAGTATCATGGTTTGGGCCTGTTTTGCTGCATCTGGGCCAGGACGGCTTGCCATCATTGATGGAACAATGAATTTTGAATTATACCAGCGAATTCTAAGGAAAATATGTCAGGACATCTGGCCATGAACTGAATCTCAAGAGAAGGTGGGTCATGCAGCAAGACAATGACCCTAAGCACACAAGTTGTTCTACCAAAGAATGATTCAAGAAGAATAAAGTTAAATGTTTTGGAATGGCCAAGTCCTGACCTTAATCCAATCGAAATGTTGTGGAAGGACCTGAAGCGAGCAGTTCATGTGAGGAAATCCACCAACATCCCAGAGTTGAAGCTGTTCTGTACGGAGGAACGGGCTAAAATTCCTCCAAGCCGGTGTGCAGGACTGATCAACAGTTACCGGAAACGTTTAGTTGTAGTTATTGCTGCACAAGGGGGTCACACCAGATACTGAAAGCAAAGGTTCACATACTTTTGCCACTCACAGATATGTAATATTGGATCATTTCTCTCAATAAATAAATGACCAAGTATAATATTTTTGTCTCATTTGTTTAACTGGGTTCTCTTTATCTACTTTTAGGACTTGTGTGAAAATCTGATGTTTTAGGTCATATTTATGCAGAAATATAGAAAATTCTAAAGGGTTCACAAACTTTCAAGCACTACTGTATTCACAAGTGACCCACCCACTCCCAAAAGGCCACTACAGGCCAAATCACAGGCCTGAACACACCCTTACTTTCTAGAAAAGTCTACAAATTCCAGATTGCCCAGCTCACAAGACATTCCCCTTCACTAGAAGCTGAGAGGCTCAGGGAGTGTCTTCAGACTGATACGATGTTCTAAAACTAGACACAGGGGAGCAGGTCATGCTATTTAAAGCCATACACTTGCTAAAACAATTTGTTGTTTAAAACTACTGTCTGCAAGTGACATATCTTTTTATAACAAAGGAATTTGCGTTAAAAAAAGAAAGATGGTAGAGTTGGAAAGTCAGCAATAGTTAGTTCAAACATGTATTAAATTAAGAACACACTCCCATTTAAGTTTGTGCACATTTGCCCTCTGTCACTACAAAACGTCCTCCTTAGCAAATTAATATGCCATCTTTTTCAGCTTGAGATTTAAATGTTTCATCATGCAACATTTTGTACTGTTTGAATGCATGACCATCAAAACAGCCAACACAAACAAAAACTACATCTTGCAGACAAATTTTTCCTAAGTTGTGTGGTACATTACAATCGACCCTTTTCTATCGAGGAATGAAAGTTTAAAAAAAAAATCTTAAAAAAGTAAAATTTATCTAGTATTTCTTATTAATTTATAAGATTACAATAACCAAATAGAAGATCAAGTCTATTTCTAGACCTTTTTACTCATTTCAAAATTTAAATTTTCCTATTCTGTTGTCAGATCATTTTGCTTCTTTCTATAAATAAAATTACGAACGGTATCTGCCAGTATAAGACCATTTCGAGCATGAAATTAATACAAAAAGAAGTTTTAAAATCTCATGTTTTATATTTGTTTTAACGTAATCTTAAATGAAATACCAGATACATCTGATGACATTCAAGACGTTTCCACTTGCTAATGTGCAATCTTCAGTGTGCATGTATCCTGTGTACAAGATCTGCATCTTGTCAGTCAACATCACTCATGTTCATAGCATAATCTGATTTAAAAAAAATAAAAAAGGTTTAACACAGTCTAATATGATCCAGGTCGATACTGGCTTGATCTTGTTTTAGTGGCAATGAGAATACAGCGCTGATCATTTTATTTCACCTACAGCCAAAGTCAAAAGGCAAGTACGGTATTTGAGCAAAGGGAAATAGGATGCCGCTATTGCTTAACAGAAGAAAAAAAAAAAATTTATATATATATATATATATATATATATATATATATATATATATATATATATATATATATATATATATATAAAAATGGCGGCACGGTGGTGTAGTGGTTAGCGCTGTCGCCTCACAGCAAGAAGGTCCGGGTTCAAGCCCCGTGGCCGGCGAGGGCCTTTCTGTGTGGAGTTTGCATGTTCTCCCCGTGTCCGCGTGGGTTTCCTCCGGGTGCTCCGGTTTCCCCCACAGTCCAAAGACATGCAGGTTAGGTTAACTGGTGACTCTAAATTGACCATAGGTGTGAGTGTGAATGGTTGCCTGTGTCTATGTGTCAGCCCTGTGATGACCTGCCGACTTGTCCAGGGTGTACCCCACCTTTCGCCCGTAGTCAGCTGGGATAGGCTCCAGCTTGCCTGCGACCCTGTAGGACAAGATAAAGTGGCTAGAGATAATGATTTTATATATTATATATATATATATAAACAAACACACACACAACCCCGACTCCAAAAAAGTTGGGACACGGTACAAATTGTAAATAAAAACGGAATGCAATGATGTGGAAGTTTCAAAATTCCATATTTTATTCAGAATAGAACATAGATGACATATCAAATGTTTAAAAGTGAGAATGTATCATTTAAAGAGAAAAATTAGGTGATTTTAAATTTGACAACACCACATCTCAAAAAAAGTTGGGACAAGGCCATGTTTGCCACTGTGAGACATCCCCTTTTCTCTTTACAACAGTCTGTAAACGTCTGGGGACTGAGGAGACAAGTTGCTCAAGTTTAGGGATAGGAATGTTAACCCATTCTTGTCTAATGTAGGATTCTAGTTGCTCAACTGTCTTAGGTCTTTTTTTGTCGTATCTTCCGTTTTATGATGCGCCAAATGTTTTCTATGGGTGAAAGATCTGGACTGCAGGCTGGCCAGTTCAGTACCCGGACCCTTCTTCTACGCAGCCATGCTGCTGTAATTGATGCAGTATGTGGTTTGGCATTGTCATGTTGGAAAATACAAGGTCTTCCCTGAAAGAGATGTCATCTGGATGGGAGCATATGTTGCTCTAGAACCTGGATATACCTTTCAGCATTGATGGTGCCTTTCCAGATGTGTAAGCTGCCCATGCCACACGCACTAATGCAACCCCATACCATCAGAGATGCAGGCTTCTGAACTGAGCGCTGATAACAACTTGGGTCGTCCTTCTCCTCTTTAGTCCGAATGACACGGCATCCCTGATTTCCATAAAGAACTTCACATTTTGATTCGTCTGACCACAGAACAGTTTTCCACTTTGCCACAGTCCATTTTAAATGAGCCTTGGCCCAGAGAAGACGTCTGCGCTTCTGGATCATGTTTAGATACGGCTTCTTCTTTGAACTATAGAGTTTTAGCTGGCAACGGCGGATGGCACGGTGAATTGCGTTCACAGATAATGTTCTCTGGAAATATTCCTGAGCCCATTTTGTGATTTCCAATACAGAAGCATGCCTGTATGTGATGCAGTGCCGTCTAAGGACCCGAAGATCACGGGCACCCAGCATGGTTTTCCGGCCTTGACCCTTACACACAGAGATTCTTCCAGATTCTCTGAATCTTTTGATGATATTATGCACTGTAGATGATGATATGTTCAAACTCTTTGCAATTTTACACTGTCGAACTCCTTTCTGATATTGCTCCACTATTTGTCGGTGCAGAATTAGGAGTATTTGTGATCCTCTTCTCATCTTTACTTCTGAGAGCCGCTGCCACTCCAAGATGCTCTTTTTATACCCAGTCATGTTAATGACCTATTGCCAATTGACCTAATGAGTTGCAATTTGGTCCTCCAGCTGTTCCTTTTTGTACCTTTAACTTTTCCAGCCTCTTATTGCCCCTGTCCCTACTTTGAGATGTGTTGCGGTCATGAAATTTCAATTGAGCTAATATTTGGCATGAAATTTCAAAATGTCTGACTTTCGACATTTGATATGTTGTCTGTGTTCTATTGTGAATACAATAGAAGTTTCTGAGATTTGTAAATTATTGCATTCCGTTTTTTTTTTTTTTTACAATTTGTACTTTGTCCCAACTTTTTTGGAATCGGGGTTGTAATTACACACACAGATCACTTTAATAGGTACTAGTTCTTGATTCTAAGATTCCTATTCTTAGCTGCAGGAGTGGAACCCAACGTGATCTTCTGCGCCGAGATGCTTTTCTGCTCACCACAGTTGTAAAGTATGATTATAAGTTACGACATCCTTCCTGGCAGCTCAAACCAATCTGGTCATTTTTCTCTGACCTCTCTCATCAACAAGGCGTTTCCACCCACAAAACTATTACTCAATGTTTTTCGCACCATTGTGTGAAAACCCCAGGAGATCAGCAGTTTCTGAAATACTCAAACCCTCATCTGGCACCAACACCAATGCCATAGTGAAAGTCACAGAGATCACAATTTTTTCCATTCCGATGTTTGTGAACATTAACTTAAACTCTTGATTTATATCTGCATAATTTTATGCATTGTGCTGCTGTCAAGGGATTGGCTGATTAGATAACTACATAAAACAGCAGGTGGATGGGTGTTCCTAATAAAGTGGCTGGTGAGTGGATGCTGAAAAAAATAAGCTGTAGTCATATGCATAGATTTAATAAATGCAATAAATTCATCTAAAATCACTGAATATTTGCTAAACGTATTGTTTGCAATCATGTTAAACTCCACTTTTCAGTGGACTTTGAACAGAACCCACATTTTAAACAGAGTGTACGATTATGGACAGACAGCATGATAACGTCAGCGTAAGGGCACTGGAAGTGTTGGGTGTGGTGTGCCCCCACCAACATATTTCACAGCCTTGCTCCATTTACCTCATTTACATAAAAAGTTACCCCACTTAAAAATACATTACTGATAACTAATATTGTATTTGCACCCACTATGCAACCTTAAGTATTTCTATCACCCTTTGGGTCCAGTATAGATTTGTTCTAAATAATACCAAGTTATTTCAAAACTTTTGTAGCCAACCACAAGAGCATGAAGTTTCCAACACGATCCTTTTGAGTACCAGTAAATCAGAAAGTAAACACACCCTGCATGAGATTCTGATGATCAACGCACTGAGAGCCTTCCTGTGGGAACACCCACTGACCTCAAAATTACTCTCACTACATTCTCAGGCAGCACACTTCTCCACATCAACAGCACCACTGATGCTGAGTTTTACACAAACTCTCAGGACAGATCACGAAGCTCATTTTGAGGCTGTTCTTTCATTAAGGTCAAACCTGCTACTGAAAAGCAAACCTTTTTACCTTCATGTGCATTAATGAGCGTTTATGAACTGGGCAGATTGAGGGATCTTTACTTATTACTTCTTTTGTTGTACATGACTGCTGTTAGGATCTGTAATATATCGGCAAAAGTATATGGACACCTGACCATATTATGGAAACACACCAGTAAGATTTCCTTTCACTGCAACCAAGAGGCCCACACCTGTTCCAGCATGACAATGTCTTCATGCACAGAATGACATCTATAACGCCATGGTGTGCCAAGGTTGTAGTGGAAGAGCCCTGACTGAACTCAACCCCACTGAACGCATTTGGGATGAACTGGAACACCAACTGCACCTCAGGCTTCCTCACCAACATCAGTGCCTGATCTCACGAATACCCTTGTAGCTGAATGAACATAATCCCCAAAGCCACACCCCAAAATCTAGCGGAAAGCCTTTCAAGAAGAGTGGAGCTTAAAATAAACAGCAAAGGTGGAGGAAGCCAAAATCAAGGCCCATGGTTTTGGAATTTAATTTTCAATACCCAGGTGTCCACATTCCTTTGGTCATATAGACCCTTTTCAGTCACGTGACCTTCGTAAACGCGACCACCATTTTGGACATGTAGCGGACTTCGGCTCGAATTGGTTTGAACGCGAGGAAGGCGACAAACGGAGAACATACAAGAAAAAGGAGCGAGATGCAGAAAATACCTTCGCTATCCAGCGACGTAGGGCATTTACAGGGCGAGCAGAGGGAGAAATAACAACAGTAACGACACATTAGCAACGCCGTACAGAAATAACAGTTTATGGCACAGACCCTTTCGGTTCTCGCTCATCTAGCTGCTACAATGACTGCTTAGACTACAACAATAATACCTAACACACATTTAAGTATCCATCGTAAAGACGTGAAACTCGTCGAGTGACAAGTGTGTTCATTGATAAGCTAACACAATCTAAAAGTAGACATACCATCACACTGCCCTGGCGCTGTGTACAGTTTACCTTCTATGGTTTGTGCACTCACTATTTGCCATTACTTTCTCCAACCGTTGTGACAGATTACAGGGAACGGCCTGGATTTAAGAGACAAATACATGTTCCTCTTGTTTTGAACACTTATTTGTAGGCAGTGCTTAATTTGTAAAGTGGGAGGTCCCGGAGCGCAGAGGATGAGCGGCTCCGGTGCGGAAAAAAAAAAGGGGGGGGGGTGCGGCGCGGCACTTCTGGGCATGTTTTGTAATAACACTGCAAATTAAGTTCATCTGCAGATATTTTGTGGATGTCGTTTCATGAGAGAAATCACCAACAAGACAGATATCAAAATCAGACATTAACACTAAATAAACTTGCATTTTTTTATTTAATTATTTGGTTTTTTTTTTTGTTACATAGTCAAAAGAGGTGTCGGATCACCGGATCCAGTGTAAATAGCTGCCGGAGCCAACGCCCGAGGTTCCGGAGCACGCTCCGGCTTGCTCCCCCTCAAATTAAGCGCTGTTTATAGGACACTGCCTCTGATCTGTCCTACAGTCTACCAACAGCAAAGGAACACAACGCTAGCTAATGTCGTTAGCTAATAGCTATTACAGAAGAACAGAGGTTACAATGGGTTATTTTAGCCTATTTGGTTACACACTCGCTGCCACAGAATGTTAACAGCAATGTAATGCCTTTTCTGGCTAATTTTATTCGTCTTACCTCCAACAAAGTGGTCACTACACAAGCGCTGGTATGCCGAGGGCTGCCAATCTTTCCTGTTTATGGCCGCTATCCATCTTCTCCGTCGGGATCCGATAAAATGATAAACCTTGCCTTATTTGTTGATGGTTACTACATCCAGGTGCACAACAATATAGTGGCATGATGGAAGTCTTGCTGAAAATAAGCACTTTCTTTGCTGCCGTTCCTCAATGCTGGCTGTGGTAAACTACTGGTAGTACATGTCCAAAATGGCGGCCACGTTTGTCGTGACGTCACGTGAAAAGGGTCTATAGTGTAGGATAACACTGGGGTGCTGTTTTGAAAGGGAGGCCTCATTGGCTACATCTGTGAATAAGAATGCTCGGAGAACACAATATCCCCTGCTGGCAACTACATCTATGCTACAAGTGCTTAATACACCCTCATGAAATTGTCAGAGTACAAGTTTGGAAATTAAGGGCCATAACTTTGGTAAAACGTGACCGAATTGAACAAAACTGCAATATGTGTATTACCGACATATAACAAAGAATCCTGCCAAGTTTCGTGAAAATTCCTCCAAAAATTGTGAGAGGAGTTGCTTTCAGAAGGTGAGTACCCTTCCCGGGACGGATGGACAGACAGACATCGCCACGACATAATCCCCCTTCGGGCCTTTCGGCCAGCGGGGGATAAAAACTGTTCTGACTGAGCAATTCTAGGTAATGGGCTGCAAGTAAACATAGCTATTAAAGCAAGAATACCAGTAAAATAACACTGCAGCCCCTCTACTGCAGACAAAATGCACACAGATAAAGCAATCCTCTAAGCATGGCTGATTCCCACCCAGCAAAGCAACTCTATTACGGAGCAGGTAAACGCTTACACTTACAAATTGTATTAGTGTTTCCAAATGAAACAGACATTCATAGCAAAAGCATTGGGGGGTGAATCTTACTGAAAACTCCCGAGACTCTTACTCAAAAGCAGAAAAGGTGCTTTGGACACAACTCACCTTCGGTGTGAACCCCTGATACCCACATCCTGCCATGGCATTAAAATTCAAAACTTAAGATTACAGAAAAGTGTTCAAGAAGACATATACGTGTCAGATTTCCTTTATCCACTAAAGAACAGAAAGCCTTTCTAAAGCTGTCAAACAAGTTGGTTTACACGATCTACCAAGTGATAGTCAGATGAATTTTCATTTTGATACTGTACTGAGGGCGGCACGGTGGTGTAGTGGTTAGCGCTGTCGCCTCACAGCAAGAAGGTCCGGGTTCGAGCCCCGTGGCCGGCGAGGGCCTTTCTGTGTGGAGTTTGCATGTTCTCCCCGTGTCCGCGTGGGTTTCCTCCGGGTGCTCCGGTTTCCCCCCACAGTCCAAAGACATGCAGGTTAGGTTAACTGGTGACTCTAAATTGAGCGTAGGTGTGAATGTGAGTGTGAATGGTTGTCTGTGTCTATGTGTCAGCCCTGTGATGACCTGGCGACTTGTCCAGGGTGTACCCCGCCTTTCGCCCGTAGTCAGCTGGGATAGGCTCCAGCTTGCCTGCGACCCTGTAGAACAGGATAAAGCGGCTAGAGATAATAAGATGAGATGAGATACTGTACTGAATTGATCACACTGCATCATATGGTTTTGAGGGTTCAAAAAAAAAAAATGTCTCATGGATACAGAACTATAGATAACGCAAGTATAACATGAAGCAACAACAAGCCAACGCCAAACCAAATGGTCCGCCGAGACCCTGTGTAACACGCATAACACACAAACGGCATAAAATCTGCTTATCTTAAGCTGCACATGTGGTGCACAGACATGTAATTTTTAAAGCTGGAAGAGAATTCTGCAAAGAACCACAAGCAATTTTACAATGTGTAAATGATTTCAACAGTCTAGCCTTTTATTAGGAGTCCACATAAGATGTGTGGAGACCTTATTATCACAATAACAAGTCAAAGGGGTGATGAACCAAAAGATTTTGTGTGGAATAAAATCAGGGAACGAATCACAGTTGTGTGCAAGTTTGCACAAATTCAGACTACTCCATTAAAATGACTGAATTTTTTTTAACACATTCTAAAGTCCTTGACAAACCATACCCAGCTACATTACCCATTTATACAAGGTCATATGTGGGACTGTATTTACACACTCAACTCCAGTGCTTGTTTACAGCTACACTGAAACGCGAATGTCTGAGACCATTTTAGCCATGCGTGCTAAAAGTAGTCTTGTGCCAGAGACACATAGGCCTTGCCAGAAAAGTAAAGATCCATTACTGCTCCATGACTCATCGAGGCATGACTCCATTACTCTGTACCTTGTTCCTCCAACACCCAACATCTGCTCGCCTCCATGCCAAACCCCAAGTTTTTCACTCCCTCTGATGCTCCTGTTCCTCATCTGACTGGCCTAGATTGCCCATCTGGAGCTGCTGGGTCATATTCTCTTCATAATACCACCTCTTCACTTAATTTGATTTGTTGAGGGTTAAGGGCCTTTCTCAAGGGCCCAACTTTGTCCATGGCAGCTTGATGGTGTTGGGATTTGAACTCAGTCTTCCAAACAGCAGCCCAATGCCTTAACCACTGAACTACCGATTTCCACTTAAATCAGGGTTCTGGGGGCATCGTGGCTCAGGTGGATAAGGCGCCATACCATAAATCCGGGGACCTGGATTCGATTCCAACCCGAGGTAATTTCCCGATCTCTCTCCTGCTCATTTCCTGTCTCTACACTGTCCTATCCAATAAAGGTGAAAAAAAGCCCCCCCAAAAAAATCTTAAAAAAAAAAAAATCAGGGTTCTTACATCAGTCTGAGTGACTATCAGCCCTCTTGCTGTCGGCCTCACAGTATGAAAATGTGTTTTCATGGAAGTAATATTTCAATGAGTAATAATTCATTTGTGACCAGTGTAAGAAACACTGGACTGGGCTGAACCATGCTTATTAATCCAAACTGCTTATTCTCCATAAAGTCATTTGCATGACAACTTGATGGGTTGAAAATGACTGAAATTAATGAGAAGTCCATGAGTCAAATGTTCTCACTTCAAAACGTAGTTCATTTTCTGAAAAGTGTGCATTGTTGGACAGAAGGGTACACATGCTTTTCTGAGCATACACAATATACGTTTTAATAAGAGTCATCAGTTGTCCATCCTGCTTCTGATTCACATCAAAGTCAATCCAAAAAACAGAACTGATTCACCGATTCCAGGCACTGAAAACTACAGAGACAAGCCTAAAAGCTTTGGAGTCAATTCACACACCAAAAATGATTCACATCGCACATAGATTGACAAGTAAAATTAATTTAGCACCAGAGTGAGACAGCCATATTTATTTTGCCCTTATTTTGAATTTGTCTGTCTGGAATTGAACAAACGAAGGCAGATAATGCAGAGAAGACACAGTTCCAAAACAAGGGTGCAGAAGCAGTAAAAAAAAAAAAAAAAAAAAAAAAAAAAAAGATAATAATAATAATAATAATAATAATAATAATAATAATAATTTACAGAATTGGGTCACCTTCTGTTAGTTTGTTTGTCTCATTTGGTTGAAAAACATTTGGTCTCATTCTGTGACAGATAATCTGATCCACGTCAATAATTGGTACTGCAGTTAGTGACTTGATATTTAATTAAGCCTTGTAAGCCTCGTTTCCGATTGGGAGTACGTCGTGCGCATTCTGGCTGCCACATCTCATTGGAGCTTTTTATTTTATTTTCTCTCTCTTTTTTTTGGTGTGTTTGTATAGTTTGATGTTTGTTTTTGTCCGCCGGTTGTGGTGTAGCTCCGGACCCAGTTTTGGGCATCGGTTCCCTCCAGGCCTTGGTTCACCGTGGATGATGCCTGTGCTCCTAGCTATGGACTGCAGGGAGCTCGTTGCTCATTTTAAAATTGTGGTTGTCCAGCGCTCTGTGTAGCAGTGCTTGGCATGATGTTCCAAGCGATGCTGCTCAGTGGTGTTGCGGCAGCTGTGCAGGCGGTTTGGGACATACCAGCGCTCTGCGTGGCGATGTGTCTGTGCTTGCTTTGTGGATCCATGGCACGGTGTTCCGAGTGATGTTGCTCAGCGGGGGCGCGATGGCTGTGCAGGTGGTGTGGGACTTGTTTTCGTGCGCCTTTTGGTGGGACTGTAGCCGCTACACCATGGGAATGATATCCTGACCTCTATTTGGTGGACTTCACCCCCTATAATTGTAAAGCGACCTTGGGTTTTGAGAAAGGCGCTATATAAATTGAACTTCTTATCTCATCTCATTATCTCTAGCCGCTTTATCCTGTTCTACAGGGTCGCAGGCAAGCTGGAGCCTATCCCAGCTGACTACAGGCGAAAGGCGGGGTACACCCTGGACAAGTCGCCAGGTCATCACAGGGCTGACACATAGACACAGACAACCATTCACACTCACATTCACACCTACGCTCAATTTAGAGTCACCAGTTAACCTAACCTGCATGTCTTTGGACTGTGGGGGAAACCGGAGCACCCGGAGGAAACCCACGCGGACACGGGGAGAACATGCAAACTCCGCACAGAAAGGCCCTCGCCGGCCACGGGGCTCGAACCCGGACCTTCTTGCTGTGAGGCGACAGCGCTAACCACTACACCACCGTGCCACCCCTAAATTGAACGTATTATTTATTATTATTGTAAGGAGTAGGAACGAAACGCTTACTGGTTTCATGATAAAATTCTCTCTCTCAAGTATTACCATTTCAAATTTTAATCATCATTAAAACCATGATTGATTATGGGGTTTTAACACCATATCTTTGGCTCCTGTCAACACTACAGTTTTAAAAAATAATAATGATAGCTGGAGTAACTCAGTTGCAAAGAGGTTCAATGAAAGTTTCCACAGACCTAAGGCTTTGAAAATATAGGAACAGTTCAAATTATAGCAGCACGATCACAACGCACAAGTCTGCAAAAAAGAAAGGACAAAACCACCATGTTTTATGTCTTGTATATGTTGCTTAAAATCACCACTAGTAGGGAGAGTTTTTTAATATTATTTTGTCCTTATAGCTGTTCAATACACTCATTATTAAAGCCAAGAGTCACATGCCTGCTACCTTCGAATTTCCATTGAATAAGTGTTTGAGAAAACGTTTAAGCTGGACTCCGGGTTTATTCAGCGTTGAATGATGGTGCCAGTGCATGCGTTCATGCATGTCGGGTTTGTCGGGACGTGTACCTCATTTAATTATTTTTACTGCCATTATTTTAAAACACAATCCCTTGTGTAGGCAATGCCATAAACACAGCAAATAACATCTGAATAATTGTAGGTCAATACAATTAGAAGTGCTAGTTAAAGGAACAAATGGAACTATTACATTCTCCATTATTACATGTTAAATAATTATGACGCATTTGTTTCTCTCCTTTTTCTCACTCACTCCAAGTAAAAATAAAAGGAAAATAAATGAATGTCAATTTGATTTTTTGGAGGAACTCTTTTTTTTTTAAATCAATAATTCAGATTAATCGACTAATCGCTAAAATAATTGATAGATTAACGGATAGAGAAATCGTTTTTGATAGCATGCCTAATGTTATTATTTCAATGTTTATGCAGAAAAATACACAGTGCTGCTAATTTAATTTGTGGTTCTCAATATAAAACTTGGCGAAATTATTTCAGTTTGTGCATCAGTACTTTTTGAACATTTTCAGCACATTTAACACAATACTGATCACTGATAATTTTGCTCACTATAAGCATGATATTAAATTTCATACCGTTTCATCTTTTTTAATGTTCTGTAGTAGTATTAGTTGTTTGAAATGCTGAAATGTTTAAATAATTTTGGTAAATATTTTGAAATAATCCAACCAACTGATTAATCTAAAAAGAAGGACTCAATAGATTACTCAATTCCTCAATAGACTATGTCTAATTTGTGTCCATTACTCAGTTATTAAAATAATTGTTAGTTGTAGCTAAAGTCACAGTTCAATGGAAATCTTTATACTTAGAACTTCAGTATAGTAGTCTGTCAAGTGTCACAAATGTCCTTTAATTATAACAAGCAACTTCATTATTAAATGGTGTAATTTACCATAAATTATACAACAGTTATTTCCTGTCCACTAATTTGATTGGAATGCGGCACAACCAAGATTCCTATATAACCTATAAGTTCAAGTCAAGTCACAAGTCCTTAATATTAGGGCATGAGTCAGACTCGAGTCCAACAAGCCTATTTTTAATTAACAAAAATAAAGACAAACCATTGAATTAGAAGGTGTGTCCAAACTTTTGACTGATACAGTATGTCCTCATGCTTGCAGAGAATCACACCTGCGCAAATATTCAGTATAACTGCACTTTTGCTATTGCTTACATACACACGACAGTGTTTAACATTAAAAGATGCAATATATTTTTATTGTGACACAAACATTAATCATGGACGATGCCAGTCACCCTCTGCACACCGTCATCAGCAATCTGCGTGTTTTATTGCCTGATTTCTGATTCTCAGTTGGAGGTTAGGTACCTTGCTCAAGGGCACTTCAACCCAAGGCTGCCTCATGTTAACCTAACCACATGTCTTTGAACTTTTCCAGCAGGCCACGCCTCCTGTAACCCACACAGTATAGTCATCAAGGTAAGGTATTGACAGGGGCAAATGTAAAGATTGACAGGTGCCCTATAGGTACAGGCCTATAGGGCACATATGTATCATTCCTTCGGGGTCTTAAAAATAGGAAAACAGGTATTATTATTATTATTATTATTATTATTATTATAGTAGGGCCTTGTCATAAGCTGGTGCTTGTAGGAGTGTTCCTGATTCCAACAGCTGGTAAAAGGCGATAAAACTGGAATGAAATCAGTTTAAAGATCTCGCGATAACCAGCATAGCGCGTTCACACTGCGCTCGTTTTCAATCTGCGTGTTTTATTGCCTGATTTCTGATTCTCAGTTGGAGGTTAGGTACCTTGCTCAAGGGCACTTCAACCCAAGGCTGCCTCATGTTAACCTAACCACGTCTTTGAACTTTTCCAGCAGGCCACGCCTCCTGTAACCCACACAGTATAGTCATCAAGGTAAGGTATTGACAGGGGCAAATGTAAAGATTGACAGGTGCCCTATAGGTACAGGCCTATAGGGCACATATGTATCATTCCTTCAGGGTCTTAAAAATAGGAAAACAGGTATTATTATTATTATTATTATTATAGTAGGGCCTTGTCATAAGCTGGTGTTTGTAGGAGTGTTCCTGATTCCAACAGCTGGTAAAAGGCGATAAAACTGGAATGAAATCTGTTTAAAGATCTCGCGATAACCGGCGCAGCGCGTTCACACTGCGCTCGTTTTCAATCTGCGTGTTTTTATTGCCTGATTTCTGATTCGTAAAATCGAAACTAGTGCTCTGTAGAAAACCGCATCAACTCACCGTCACTCTGTTCCCGAATTATCCAAGAGGAGGAAAATATAGTTGAGCAGAAATCCCGAGGTCCCGGTGGGAAAGAACGCGCTGTCACTTCATTATACACACAGCGAGTCTGCTTTAAAACAACAATAACAACAGCAACGCATCGGCGCTAATCATCAGCTAAATCACAGCGCACGGTGTCGAATTAACATCCCAACATTAACACGCCGGCAGCGGTAAGACCGAGGCCGTTTTCCCCACGCAGTGTCCAGTACATTCCCACACACACACGGAGGAAGAGCTCGGGGAACTTTCTGTGCTGCTGCCGGTAATTCAGTCTCGACTCGAGACCCAGAGCCCCGCCCCGCCCTTAGCGACTGAGTATCGCTGCGTCGAAGCCACGAGCCAATCAGAGAGCATGTGGGCGGGCATCAGCGTGGCACGGCACGCGGGTGTGACTAAGCAGGACGTTTCGGTTTGAACAGTTAAAGAAACCGGACGAGTTTCACTCCAGAAGTGTGACCCGGGCCTCACATTTAAGTGAAAAATATCAAACCTGTAGCTTACTACGATATTTCTGGTATTTGATATGCATTGGGGTGGAACTCACTGACTATGCATCTGTGTGTTCGAATTTAACAAGTGGGCGTGGCCTAAACCGGAAGGGTTTATTTCAACCCTTTAAATTTAACTTTTAAGACCCTGAACGAAGAGACAGGAGGCAAAGTTGGAGGTGGCGGAGTTGAGGATGTTAAGGTTTGCGATGGGAGGTTGGACAGGATAAGGAACGAGCACATCAGAGGGACAGCACATGTGGCGAGCTTGGGAATTAAGCTAATGGCCCTTTTCCACTACCCTTTTTCAGCTCACTTCAGCCCGACACGGCTCGCGTTTCGACTACCTCAGAACAGCACGACTCAGCTCGCTTCAGCCTTACTCAGCACCCAAAACTCGCATGGTTTTGGAGTGCGGCTGAAGCGAGCCAAACCGAGCTGAATGGGGCTAGGGGCGTGAGGAGACACTCCCCTGTGCACTGATTGGTGAAGAGGAGTGTCCTCACATGCCCACACACACCCCGCGAGCACGCTGGGATCTGTAAACACCGTAAAACCGGAAGAAGAATTACGAGAATTTCTGAAGCCTTAGGCGCCTCGCCTCATCTATATGCTCTTGCCAGTATCTGTTGGCGTTGTCGGTGACAACAAGCCACAGCACCAAGACCAGCAACACTAACGACTCCATGTCCTCCATGTTTATTGTTTACTATCCGGGTCGTGAGACTACCACTTAAAAGGTCACTGATGTCACTGTTTGTGCCGCCTAACGACATCACGTGACGTCCACCCACTTTCGCTAACTCCACCCAATGTGTCCACCCACTTCCAGCCAGCACGGTTGTAGTCGAAATGCAACTCCAACAGCCCCGCTCAGCTCGACTCAGCCCAACTCAGCACGGCACAGCTCAGCCCAACTCAGCCGCGTTGGTAGTGGAAAAGCGGCATAAGAGAGATGAGACTGGGGCGGCACAGTGGTGTAGTGGTTAGCGCTGTCGCCTCACAGCAAGAAGGTCCGGGTTCGAGCCCCATAGCCGGCGAGGGCCTTTCTGTGCGGAGTTTGCATGTTCTCCCCGTGTCCGCGTGGGTTTTCTCCGGGTGCTCCGGTTTCCCCCACAGTCCAAAGACATGCAGGTTAGGTTAACTGGTGACTCTAAATTGACCGTAGGTGTGAATGTGAGTGTGAATGGTTGTCTCTGTCTATGTGTCAGCCCTGTGATGACATAGGCGACTTGTCCAGGGTGTACCCCGCCTTTCGCTCGTAGTCAGCTGGGATAGGCTCCAGCTTGCCTGCGACCCTGTAGAACAGGATAAAGCAGCTAGGGATGATGAGATGAGACTGAGATGGTATGGGCACATCCTGAGAAGAGATGCAGAGCATGTTGGAAGGAGAATGTTGAGGATGGAGCTGCCAGGCAAACGAAAATGAAGAAGGCCAAAGAGGAGATACATGGATGTGGTGAGAGAGGACATGAAAGTGGCAGGTGTGGTAGAGAAGGATGCATAAGACAGGGAGCAATGGAGACGAAAGATCCGCTGCGGCGACCCCTAAGCAGGAGCAGCCAAAAGAAGAAGAAATGTAACCTTTAAGAGTCTGTGATGGGGGTGGCATCACCTGACAGCAAGAAGGTCCTGGGTTCGAGCCCAGTAGCCGACGAGAGCCTTTCTGTGTGCATGTTCTCCCTGTGTCTGTGTGGGTTTCCTCCGGGTGCTCTGGTTTAACCCAATTAGGCTAATTGGTGGCTCTAAGTTGACCGTAGGTGTGAATGATTGTTTGTCTCTGTGTGTCAGCCCTGTGATGATCTGGTGACTTGTCCAGGGTGTACCCCGCCTCTCACCCATAGTCAGCTGGGATAGGCTCCAGCTTGCCTGCAACCCTGTACAGGATAAGCGGCTACAGATAATGGATGGATGGAGTCTATCCCAGCTGACTATGGGTGAGAGGCGGGGTACACCCTGGATAAGTCTCCTAGATGGAGTCTGTGATGGTACTTCAGTTTTTAAATATTACTTAATAATGTAGGAACTCATTTGATGTTCAAGTTTACTTGAACAACAAAATCAAATCACAAATCCACCAGTTTAGTGGTTCAAAAAAGTTTTTTTTTCTTTTTTGTCATTAAAGAGCACCTAGAAGAGTTAGGCTAGGCTGACACTTGCACGATTCCGTGGCACGCATTGGCACGACTCGAGTCGTGCCAGTGCGCAAACTAGTCGTAAAGTGGCGTGAAGTGTGCGTAAACCCGTCGTGACTGCGTGCCATGTCGGGACGAGAATTTTGAAATGTTCAAAATTTTGGTCACGACAAAATTTCGCGACCGGGTCGTGAACTATGCGCAAACTGTTCGTGATCTCGTTGTGAACTCGTCGGGACGATGCGGGAGGATGCGTGCCAGTGCGTGGAAGTGCGCGCCATGCCACGACTGTCACGAACTGCCACGAATAGTTCACGAACAGCTCACGTCGAGTTCACGAGTAGTTCACGACATGTTCACGAATTGGTGCGCGTCGCAGCGTGGCCGTGCCTTCCCACTGACACGGTCACGCATTGATGGCACAAGCAGTTCATGACTAGTTTACGCACTTCACGAACAGTTTGCGCATGGCACAAGCAGTTCACGATGAGTTTACGAGCACTTCACGAGCAGTTCACGACTACTGCGCGACAGTGGCGCTCGCGTCGGTGCGGGGGTATATATAGGGCTTCCCGGACACTTCTCGCCATTCGCAATTTTTTTTCTTACTTTTTTCTTTAATGTCTTTTATTTTCTATTCCTTCATGACTTTTTTTGGGGGGGGGAGTTTCGTTTCTTTTATTTCAAAAATGGAACAACTGTGGATGCAGCTCATGAAGCTACTACCATTTTTTCTTGCCAAGGGACAGCACCAGCAGGGGACATGTAGTAATGTGACAGGTAGTCTCGCTGATCCTTTGCATCCTTCTGGGTATGATGGCCGGTTAGAGGCAGCAGCCCCTGCAGGTGTCGGTCAGTCCTCCATCCACCAGGGATCAGATCATGTGTGTCCGGATCTTCGCGGTCCACTTCTGAAATTGCGTGTGGGTATCTGATGAGGATGAGATTGTGCATGACACAGGCGTGCCCAAGTCGGCACGACACCGTCCGAATTGCGCAAACTCGTCGTGCCAATGCGGGAAGTGCGTAAACTATGCGCAAACTATGCGTGAACTCGTCGTGCCAGTTCGTGAATGCGGACGGGCACGCATTCATGAACTCGTCGTGAACTATGCGTGAACTAGTCGTGAACAGTGCGGGAGCCTCCCAGTTCGTGCCCCAAAATGGCACGACTTGCCATGACAAAATCGTGGCCAAAAGTCGTGCAAGTGTCAGCCTAGGGTAAGTTGTGCTATAAAGAACACAGCTTGTGGCCAGCTGTACGACTTTATACTGTAACTTATCGCAGTCCAGTCATAAGTATTCAGACAGTGACAACCATCCATTATCCATAACCGCTTATTCTGTGCAGGGTCATGGGCAAGCTGGAGCCTATCCCAGCTGCCTATGGGTGAGAGGCGGGGTACACCCTGGACAAGTCACCAGGTCATCACAGGGCTGACAAATAGAGACAAACAACCATTCACACTTGCATTCACACCTACGGTCAATTTAGAGCCACCAATTAACCTAACCTGCATGTCTTTGGACTGTGAGGGAAACCGGAGCACCTGGAGGAAACCCACACAGACATGGGGAGAACATGCAAACTCCACACAGAAAAGCCTCTGTCAGCCACTGGGCTCAAACCCAGAACCTTCCTGCTGTGAGGCAACAGTGATGACCACTACACCACCGTGCTGCCGGACAGTAATACATCCATCCATTATCTGTCACCTTTTATCCTGTTCTACAGGGTTGCAGGCAAGCTGGAGCCTATCCCAGCTGACTATTACCCCTTTTCCACCAAATCAGTTCCAGGGCTGGTTCGGGGCCAGTGCTGGTGCTGGTTCACAACTCGTTCAACTTGCGAGCCAGCTGAGAACCAGTTTGCTTTTCCATAGCTCGCGGTGCTAAGGGAAGCCACGTTATTACGTCGCTGTATACGTCAGTTACATCGCTGTATACATCAGTTACGTCTCTACGTTTGCATAAACCTTGGCGCGAATATCGAAGCAAAAACAACACAGAAGCAGCAGCAACAACAACAACAACAATAATAATGGATGACTTCGCATTTGTACAGCTGCTGCTTCTCGTCGCTTAAAAATGGCGATCTTTCGCGGTCTTGTTATTGTTGTTGGTCTTAACAACTCCGCCCCCCTGCTGACGTAAGCGGTTCTTTCCTCTGGCCCAGCAGAGAGTTGGTGCTAGCCTGGAACCGGTTTTTCTGGCCCCAGAGCCAGTTCTTTGTCAGTGGAAACAGAAAACCCGGTTCCAAACTAAGCATTGGCCCCGAACCAGCCTTGGAACTGCTTTGGTGGAAAAGGGGCATATGTGTGAGAGGCAGGGTACACCCTGGACAAGTTACCAGGTTGTCGCAGGGCTGATATAGAGACAAACAACCATTCACACTCACATTCACACCTACGGTCAATTTAGAGCCACCAATTAGCCTAACCTGTATGTCTTTGGACTGTGAGGGAAACCGGAGGACCCGGAAGAAACCCACACAGACATGGGGAGAACATGCAAACTCCACACAGAAAAGCCTCCGTCAGCCACTGGGTTCAAACCCAGAACCTTCCTGCTGTGAGATACTCGACAAGTTATAGAACACTGCCAAGAGTGGTAGGTGCTTCATAATCTTCAAGATTATTTCATCTGGCAAAACAAGAAAGCCTACATCGACCAAAAAGAATGGTTGAGCTTACTGACCATACTAATGTTTTGGGCTAATTCTATCAAACCAAACAACAGCGACCATAGCATAAGCAAACCAAGCTCACTCACCAGCAACTGCTGCTTGGGCCAGTGTTTCTTGGTCTGCCAAAGGCGATGATGCATCTTGTTTTGAGTCTGTTTTATCATAAAAAAATTTACTTAGTACTAGAATAGAACTATGAAAAATATGTAACAAAAAATAATTACCATTGCTAGTTTTAGGTAGCTTGGAAACCGGCTGTTCCATTATTGCTGTTTCTTCCACATTTTCTTGATGTTGTGTTCTAGAAACACCACACTAAAACTTAGCTTCAAAGCCACAAAATGCAACTTTGATGGAAAAAAATATAATAAATTGCTTACCTCTCTTAACGTCGAAAGAAGGAGGAAAGTTTTGCTTGTTTTGACATGGCGAATTATTAACACAAGAGGAAATACTCTTAATTCACAACTAAAAAGACTGCAGCTACACTGGCAGCTTGACCATGCTTTCAACCATGCAATCGTGTTGCGTTTGCGCAGAATTGGGCTTTTGCGCCCAAACCACAGGAAGTCCATACAAGGTTACAGAAACCCTAATGAGGCTGAGATGACAATTTAGTTTAAAAAAATGTTAGAAAAATTACAGTGGGCACTTTTCTAATATTCTTATGCGGCTATTGAAAAAATTTATGGTCCGACAAGGGGGGGGGGTGTCATGGGCACCCCAGGACCCCTCCCAGCTATGCCCCTGATCAGATATATTCCATTCAGCTAGCATGATACTGACCGAGTCAAAGACGAGTTGGGTGACAAACTGCTCCAGCATCACGCAGTCAAGGATGTCCTCTATGTCGCATTCGCCTGCTTGTAACCACTGTTGGCAGGCATCTTGGAGCTGCTGTGCGAATGCAAATGAGCGGCCGACTTTGCTGTAGGCCAGCGCAAGGAGCCACTGGCGATGCTCTTCTGGGCTGCGTCCGACCCATTGGAGTATGGCCCACTTCAGGTCTGGATACTCCAGTATGCTGGTGGTTGGGAGCTGCCAAGCTGTGAGCTGTGCTTCACCCGACAGGAGTGGCAATAAGCGAGCTGCCCACTGTGAGGTTGGCCACAAGCTCACCTCTGCAACGCACTCAAACAGCTTGAGGAAGGCTTCTATGTCATCCTGCAGCCCCATCTTGACCAGCTGCACAGGGAGGCTGGCCGCAGGAGCGACCGCTGGAGTACCTGCTGATGGGACCAAGCTCCAGATCTCCTGCCGGTCTTTCACGTGGGCCTCGAGCAGGGCCTGGAAGCGCTGCACCTGCTTGGTGGATAGGGCGAGCAGCTCTTGGTGCTGGTGTTGGAGGTTAACCATGAGGGTCTGGAGGAGCTCCTGGACTGGTGTGGACTCCATGGCGGCATTTGTTCCACAAAGTCCTGGGTTTTGGCACCAATGTAACATCTTTGTGGGAGTGGTCAATGAGGAACTGGAAGCAGGCGCTGTAATTCAAGGCATGCTTCGACTTTATTAACACTTTTCAGTGACTTTTACTAATCTGTAGACACACTACACACACACGGGATGGGGTGTCACAGCTCTCTCTCTCATTCCTGTGTGTCTTTCAGACGGCCAGAGACACAAGTTAGTAGACAGCCAGTAATTAGACACAAGTGCACCTCGTCACACGTTACCTACTGGTTCAACCTGACTCCTCGCCGTTCACAGCTGATGTTCGACCACACCCTCACTGCCACAACCACATATACAACATAATCTACAAAATCCACAACGTATTTGAACTCAATGGCATCTCAATTAAAAAAAAACTACAGTGGTGCTTGAAAGTTTGTGAACCCTTTAGAATTTTCTGTATTTCTGCATAAATATGACCTTAAACATCATCAGATTTTCACACAAGTCCTAAAAGTAGATAAAGAGAACCCAGTTAAACAAATGAGACAAAAATATTATACTTGGTCATTTATTTATTGAGGAAAATGATCCAATATTACATATCTATGAGCAGCAAAAGTATGTGAACCTTTGCTTTCAGTATCTAGTGTGACCCCCTTGTGCAGCAATAACTGCAACTAAACGTTTCTGGTAACTGTTGATCAGTGCTGCACACTGCTTGGAGGAATTTTAGCCCATTCCTCTGTACAGAACAGCTTCAACTCTGGGATGTTGGTGGGTTTCCTCACATGAGCTACTCGCTTCAGGTCCTTCCACAGCATTTCAATTGGATTAAGGTCAGGACTTGGCCATTCCAAAACATTAACTTTATTCTTCTTGAATCATTCTTTGGTAGAATGACTTGTGTGCTTAGGGTCGTTGTCTTGCTGCATAGCCCACCTTCTCTTGAGATTCAGTTCATGGATAGATGTCCTGACATTTTCCTTTAGAATTCGCTGGTATAATTCAGAATTCATTGTTCCATCAATGATGGCAAACCGTCCTGGCCCAGATGTAGCAAAACAGGTCCAAACTGTGATACCACCACCACCATGTTTCACAGATGGGATAAGGTTCTTCTACAAAACATTTTTTCAATAGCCTTCTGGCTTGTCCACGTGACCTTTAGCAAACTGCAGACGAGCAGCAATGTTCTTTTTGGAGAGCAGTGGCTTTCTCCTTGCAACCCTGCCATGCACACCACTGTTGTTCAGTGTTCTCCTGATGGTGGACTCATGAACATTAACATTAGCCAATGTGAGAAAGGCCTTCAGTTGCTTAGAAGTTACCCTGGGGTCCTTTGTGACCTCGCCGACTATTACACACCTTGCTCTTGGAGTGATCTTTGTTGGTCAACCACTCCTGGGGAGAGTAAAGATGGTCTTGAATTTCCTCCATTTGTACACAATCTGTCTGACTCTGGATTTGTGGAGTCCAGACTCTTTAGAGATGGTTTTGTAACCTTTTCCAGCCTGATGAGCATCAACAATGCTTTTTCTGAGGTCCTCAGAAATCTCCTTTGTTCATGCCCTGATACATTTCCACAAACGTGTTGTGAAGATCAGACTTTGATAGATCCCTGTTCTTTAAATAAAACAGGGTGCCCACTCACACCTGATTGTCATCCCATTGATTGAAAACCCCTTACTCTAATTTCACCTTCAAATTAACTGCGAATCCTAGATGTTAACATACTTTTGCCACTCACATATGTAATATTGGATAATTTTCCTCAATAAATAAATGACGAAGTATAATATTTTTCTCATTTGTTTAACTGGGTTCTCTTTATCTACTTTTAGTATTTGTGTAAAATCTGATGATGTTTTAGATCATATTTATGCAATTCTAAAGGGTTTACAAACTTTCAAGCACCACTGTATGTTTATCCAGACAAGTCTATGATAGCAAAACTTTCCTTTTCAACCTAATGCCATCTCAACCCAGAAAGGATGTTTGAAGACCATCAAGATGTCTGCTGGGTCCCATCATTAACCATAGTCAGCCAATAGATGACCTAGCCTTGAGCCGTAAGAGGCTGTCCACACAGCAACGGATTCAGGTGAATCTGATAAAATTGTTTGCCGTTTCGGCCTGGCGTCCACTCAGCACCGGCGTTTTGGGTGCCCCAAAACGAGAAAGGGTTCCAGAGTGGAAAAATCTGGCAATGGCGCCATTGCGAAGTCGTCTGGATGAGTAGAACGGATTTGTTTACGATGACGTCACAACCACATGACTAGAACAAGCAGCACTCTCGCTATTTTGTATGAACCACTGCATTGCATTCACTTTTGTATACAGCTTTTCTTTTAAATAAACAAGTAACTGAACCATTTCTTGAATTTCTTTTTTTATTGGATAAGACTGCTTTTCAAAATGTTCACACACAATATAAAACGTTATATAAATTATATAAAAATGCTTTTCAAAATGTTCACACACAATAAGAAAATTAAGTTATATAAAACTATGCACACTAATAAAACTAATTTGTACACACAGAAGGCACGATTTCCTCGCGTAGTCACAGCCATCTTCTTCTTGTTGTTGTGTGCTTGTTCCTGTGAGTGCTTCACGCCGGGTAGAAGAAGGGATTTATGCGCATGCGTCCTACTTCTTCTATTGTTCTGGTGTCTCATATGGGACCGTCTTACAGTGCATGTAGAGGTGTGGCATGTGTATTGCATTGTTTTCAGCAAGCGTTGCGTTGCCATATGTACCTGATATTTTACTGATCCGTTGCCCATGTGGACGCGATATTTTTTTTAATAAAATCTCGTTGCCGTTGTCATGTGGATGTAGCTTGCACACTTTTCTGCATAGTTAGCAGCAAAGGAAACATGTAATTGGCCATTAGTTTATTTTACTCTGCTCAGCACAGTTCTGGTTTTCACAGCCTTTTATCTCTACCTGAGTGATGGTGTTTCAAAGGAGCTTGAGTGTTCTTCCAGATTTGTTACTAAAGGCTCCTCAGAAACTGCACCCCAGCCTCAACACTTTTCTAGCCCATGGGAGCACCTCAGAATTCATTTCTTACTTGTGGTCCATGTTACAGTCATCAGGAGTTAACTAGACAGCTTTAAGTATGCAGTGCACTTGCTGAATTCGGCGTTATTTATAGGCTCTGTTTTTGTCAGGAGCAACAAAGAGGAAAGCCGTGAACCAAGCTCCAATATCCTGAGATGTCGACCTGGATCCTGACTCTGTCAGCACGTCTGAATTCATAAACCATTCAGCTTAAAAAAAAAAAAAGTTTAACATCAAGGTCCCTCAGCAGATAAGAACTTAGGAAAATATCTGAAGAATGTGGTTTTTTTTTCTTCTTCATGAAATAGAAACATTTCTCAATAATATTGAATCTAGTATACATCTATCTGAGAAACAAGGTTACTGGAAATATTAATGTTAATGTTCTAATGTCATAATAATGTTAAAACTAATGTTTCATGAAACAGATTTAAATCATATGTCAACATAGTTTAAAATGGATAAAATGTGATATTTATGATACTAAACATTTATCACTTAAAAAACAAGAATCTATCCAAATCCATTCAAGGAATATTTGTAGCTAGAATTTAATATAGTTTAACACTATAAAATTTCTGTAGTTGTAGTAAATCAGCTGGCTGACATACCTAATTCTGATTTGTACCTTACATCACCTACTTCTCATATAGACCTGCTCAACTCAAACAAATGAGAGGAAAATAATAGAAAAAGATTATTCACTGAAAAGACCACTAATAAACTTTAAAGTATTTAAAGTATTTATTTGGATACAGCTTCACACCTCTTGGCATGAGGCAGGAACACACACCTTCAGTGGAAAGAGAGCAGGGCATCATGCACACACACATGCGAATCATTCACACCCAGGAGCAATTTATGCTGCATTCAGCTTGAGGCCGCAACTTGTAAATCCCAACCTCCAACCACTAAAAGCCAAAAAAACCCTTTCCTCAAAACTTGAAATTCCTACTCATTAACTTCGGGTAGTCTTCTTAACTATAAGCACCCACCCCAATTATGGAAATCAACATGGCTTCGCACCGTATTAACAGTAAGCAAAGTAGTACTTCATAACTTCAGAAGATTTATACTGTAAATTTATACTGTGTTTTTAATCTACAAATATACAGACATAGTCCCTTGTTAAATAACTGATAATGGACTTATATAGCACCATTTCTGTGAGTTCAATAGCACTGAAATCATCCTTTCTTACAGCTGAATAATGAAGGACACAGCTCAACATGGCCGAGTTGAAGATATCCAAAGCCACCATACTACTCGTGTTCAGATATTCACACCTGTGGGCAATTTAGAGTAGCCAATTAACCTAACTGCATGTCTTTGGACTGTGGGGGAAACCGGATCACCCGGAGGAAACCCATGCAGACATGGGGAGAACATGCAAACTCCACACAGAAAGACCCCCATCAGCTACTGGGCTTGAACCCAGAACCTTCTTGCTGTGAGACGACAGCGTAACCACTACAACACCATGCCACCCATCTAAAACAGTAACTATATAGATGGCTGTTTGAGAATGTAATTATATCTCATCACAATTATCTGGCTAGCTTCTTGCTCACAAAAGACCAACGTGTTGGCATCCTTTTTTTTTTCCACTTTGCAAAGTTGAGCATGCTGAGATGGTAAATGGCATCATTCCAACCTGCAAATTACCAATTACACAATAAACAATCAAAAATTGCATACATGTCTTTTGGAGGTAGAAGGAAATTGAAGAACCTGGAGAAACTCCACAGAGAAAATAACCTGAGCTCATGGTTGAACCAGAGCCCCTGGAGCTATTAATTGGGAATGCTACACCTTTTTATTATTTGTTTATGTTAATAATGGTAGAAAAATAGAGAAGGTAAATAATTAGTTAATTTTCTCAGTTGCAGAGAAAGGCCCATGATTCAAATGATCATGAATTTAGATGAATATGCAATGCACTCTGGAAATTCCTTGGTAGCAAATACAAAAGGAATCTCAAATATGTAATAATAAAAATGAAATGGAATTCATGGCACTCTGATATCTTTGTTTTAAGTAATGTCTTACCTCATAAAGTAATAATCTTTCTGGCTCCTTTTTTTTCTCCGTATCTCAGGAAAGAAACACCTTGACAGCACAGCAATAGATCAATGTGAAATTTAGCATAAATCAAATCTTATACACTTATTTAGACTTTCATTGCTGTTTTCTCCCAAACACTGCTATTTGAAGCCATAATACTGTTTATCATGTTTGAGATTCCTCAGCATTGAGATATTTGATAAAATGAGAGCATTCTGTGAGTCACATCTTCCATGTTATTGTATTTATAGAGGAGTGCCTAAATGTACCTGTTATTTTATATAACCCGCATCATATGAATTATGGGACTTAAGTTTATTTTGTTAATTTTATGCACATTTGGAGAGAGAAACTGGGAAAGCTGGAAACTGGGGGAACTATCCCTGCATTCATGTGCTCTGGGAAGATGATATTTTCCAGTTGGGAAGTGGTATTTACCAGTGTGTTGTGTTCACATGCTTTTGTTGTGGTTGACAAATTAAAGATGGTGGACCAGATTCAGAAGGCCTGTTATTTGGCTAAAACAATTATAGATTGCCTTATTCATCAGCTGCAGCAGGAATATGAGTTAGCAAAAGTCAAAAGGTGAATACATGCTGAATATTTCCTGATCATGACAAGTAGAGATTTTCTTAACACATTGAATGCCACGCAGTTTTCTTTGGACAGCCACAGAATATTTTATATTAGGCTATAATATGTATAAATATATACATATTATAATAATATACATAACATGACTCGTTTAAAAGGTGAGAGTCAGCTTTCCGTAGGTGAAAACCACTTCTTTCTTGGTTCATAAGCTAGGTCAAGCTAAGCAAGGGTTAAATTTATATCAAAATGACCGTTTTTTTTTTTTTTTACTAGAAACGGAGATCCCAGTTCAAATTGAGGAACACAATGTGTTTTCACGCCCCAACAAGAAGTCCAGTTGCTTCCAAGTGAATTTTTTTTTTTTTGAGAAAAACACCCGGATCAGTCAGTCAGTGCTAATTTTTACAGCCATTCTGAATATGTCTCACCTGACGTGCATTTGTACTCCAACTTTGGAAATTTGATGGCAGTAAAGTTCCCAAGTCCTTCCGTATGTCCCATGACTAGCAAAGCATTGGCCAAAGCCTTCTGTCGAGTATCGTATATCTCCGGCTCTGGCATTGGCGAGACTGCATATGTTTTGATAAACCCACGAGACATGACATGATCAGGAAGTGCGTGATTTGATACTTTGTTTATACTGTAACAATCACATACTGTGTTGTGATAAAACGCCCAGATGACATACACATATAAGTGTACAATGTAATATTAGAAGTGAATATAATTTTAAAAAATAGTCCAAAGAGGTAGAAAGATGATATTTAACGTGAATTTACTTTCTAATCTAAAGACTCGCCATCCTTCACTGCCTGGAAGACCTAGACAATCCTGGGGTTTTAAAAACTGGAACCGCCTGGAGTACTCTCCTTGACATGCAGGACAGAACTTTCAAGAGCCACCTGAGGGTTACCAGAGAGAGCAATTTCACCTACTCTGTGATCAACTGAGGCAGCATGGCTTGACAGATGACAACTCAACAGGAGGTCCAGCCAGAATCCCTGTGCAGAAAAAAGTGGTGATGGTGCTCTGGTATCTGGCAAACCAAAACTGTTTTCGTGAGCTGGCAGATAAATTTGATGTGAGTCAGGGAGCAGCCCATAATGTCATAATGAAAATGCTTGACCGAATCTGTGCCATTGCAGAACACCACATTGTCTGGCCAAATGACTGCCAGAAGGCAGTCCAAGCAGCCTTATTCAAAAGGCTGTGTGGAATAGATGGGATAGTGGGAGCAATTGATGGATGTCATATTAGAATCCAGCGACCACCTGTTAGGGGGGGGGGATTATTTAAACAGGAAGGCCTACTATTCTGTGCTGTTGCAGGGCATTGTTGACGACCAGGGGAGGTTCATAGATATTTTTGCTGGGCCACCTGGAAGAGTACATGATGCACGCATGCTGAGGCTATCCCCATTCTTCGCAGATCATGTACAGAAGTTAGGAGACTACAAATTACTGGGGGATGGTGCATACCTTTGCAATGCCTTCCCCTTCATTGTCACTCCAAAAAGAGATAATGGGGCATTGGGAGAGGGTGACCTGCGCCGAAATGGAATGATTTGCAGAGGGAGGGTAGTAGTGGAACAGGCATTTGGCCGCTTGAAGTGCAAGTGGAGACGCCTCCGTGACATACAAAATTGTTGCGTGGATGTGATCGTGAAAATAATTGTAGCAGCTTGTGCACTTCACAATTTCTGCATTGGAGAGTCTGAAATTACATGTGATGAGCATCCCCACGGGTGCCCTCGAGAAGGGGATGACAATGAATAAGTCTACTACAGTAGTTGAATGTGAATATTTTACAAGCCATACTCATTTATAATCACAGGCCTTCCATTTCATCCCCTGACATGTTTACTTAAAGCAATGTTTATCAAAGTTAAAGCAATTCCTAAAGTGACAAAGTTAATAGGCTTAAGTTAAAGACATTACGTTTAAATGATAAAGATGGAAAAGAAATTGGACAGTGGTGTGTTTCCTTATTGTTTATTAAAACTCTTTTCCACAACAATGCAACACTTGTCACATACTATTTGTGAATATATATATATATATATATATATATATATATATATATATATATATATACACACACACCACCTTTCTTTTTTTCTCATTTTTCCTTCTTATGAATCTATTAAGTTATTTGTAAAAGACTTTTCCATTCTAAAAGACACTTGAAATGAACTCTGAAGTAAACTAATTTCAAAAAACATTACAAAAAAAAGCACACACCCCAAAAAAGTTATTGTTGCTCACGTACATTCTGCAGCATCTGCTTGAATAAAGCATTGGTGGTTTTGATTTGCTCCATCATTTCTTCATGACGACGCTGTGCTGCCTCCTCACATTCCTTAAAGCAGGTGATGACCCGTGTGACAGTCTCCTCCCCACGCTTCCTTTTCTGTGCAAAAGGTGGGCGTGAGGTTGAAGTCCCCTCAGAATCGGAGGACTGGGCTGTGGGAGAAGACAACTCGCCTTCCTCATTAGATGAGTCGTGCTGCATCAAGGGTTGCTTCATTGGCTTGATGGCTTCAGGCCGCCTAACAGTGATGCCCTTCGATGTGCCAACAACAGGGAAATCAATGTCATGTTGTCCCCCCAGGAGTTCCCCCATTTCTTTGTAAAACTGGAATTTAGTTGGGCCTTTCCCTGTGGATGTGTTGTTATCTACAGCCTTTTTGTAGCCATCTTCAAGGGTGGTCCACTTCCTAGCTACCCTGTCGACATCGAACTGCATTTGGAACTGGTTTTTGAGCTTCTCTGAAACTTCCTGCCAGAAGGACCGCTTCTTCCCCCTTGCCATCTTGATTCTTTTGTTCAGCTCAGTTAGATTGCCAGGCAGTTCGGCTTCATCCTTTAGGAGATGTTCCCTCATTACATCTATGAGGTACAGGGTGTGCTCTCTGGAGAACACCTGGTTCACAGGCAGCTCTGCAGCAATGTTCTCTAGAATAGGACAGACAGACAGAGATCATAAACGGGTCAATGACATTTTTTTAGTAGCAGACGTCAGGCAGTACAACCACAGCTAATGCCCATAAGTTCATTAATAATTGGTAATTAATGTACAAGCAATGAATGTGCTTCTTAGCCATTGCAGTAAAAACAAAATAATCATGTAATCTATACAATAGTGGCATTAGCTGTGGTTGCACTATCCTGACTTCTGCTACTACAAAAACGTCAATGACCCAAACAAGAAAATGTAATTCCAAGGAATTGAGTGCATGATGTGGGCTTTGAAATATATGGCTGCATTATAATATTGGTTGTTAGGTACACGTAGATGGTGATGGAACTGGGATGGCTTGATAGAGGATACTTTAATGTTGTGTGGCTGCTGCAACTCTTATTTCTCTGCATGTTATAATTTCACTGCATGTTTTACTTTGTAATTCTATGCATGTGACAAATAAAACTCCTTGTATCCTTGTACAGTTGTGAGAACAGGCAATCACCTGTTGTAGACCTGCGGGGTACAATCTGCAGAGCAGTGGTGAAGTCAGCATCCACATACAATGTGTGTTCCCCTTCCCGTTGGTAGAGGGTTTGCGACACTGGTTGGGTCATCCCCTCGTCCCAGAACAGTATGTCGTCGCTGGCGTAAACTACAGACAAAAAACTTTCACTTGAGTAAATTCCATAACAGTTCATACAAGGACGCGGACTAGCAATCGTTAGCAATAGCGTCTGCTCTGGATAGGTAAAAACAAACCATAACACATTTTTAAAGGAAACGGATTTCTAACGTATTATATTACACTTGTTAATGACGCAACATTGCATAGACACCAAAAACTACCCACTAGCACTAGTAAAAAAACCTTTAATAGCGTACAATGCTTACCATTCAAATGTCTTGTACCGCTCGCCGCCATGTTGAAAAGGTTAAAGTTCATCTCATCTCGGCAACTCATGTATCAAAATTTTCTACGAGTTGCCCAGTGGAAAATACCACAAGAGGGGGCGTTCATGTGTGCTTTCCATGTCGGCGTTTGGTATTTACCATAATTCCCATAGCACATGAACGCAGCATATGTATATGAGTAATACTTGGAATCAGTACTATTTGAGAAGAATTGCAGAATGATTTGCAAACCATATAGTTTTTGAATTAGTTTACTTGAATCACAAATTGGCGGCATGTTGGTGTAGTGGTTAGTGCTGTCGCCTCACAGCAAGAAGGTCCTGGGTTCGAGCCCTGTGGCCGGCGAGGGCCTTTCTGTGCGGAGTTTGCATGTTCTCCCCGTGTCTGCGTGGGTTTCCTCCGGGTGCTCCGGTTTCCCCCACAGTCCAAAGACATGCAGGTTAGGTTAACTGGTGACTCTAAATTGACCGTAGGTGTGAATGTGAGTGTGAATGGTTGTCTGTGTCTATGTGTCGGCCCTGTGATGACCTGGCGACTTGTCCAGGGTGTACCCCGCCTTTCGCCCGTAGTCAGCTGGGATAGGCTCCAGCTTGCCTGCGACCCTGTAGAAGGATAAAGCGGCTAGAGATGATGAGATGAGATGAGATTTGCAAACCATATAGTTTTTGAATTAGTTTACTTGAATCACAAATTGGTGGCATGTTGGTGTAGTGGTTAGTGCTGTCGCCTTACAGCAAGAAGGTCCGGGTTTGAGCCCCGTGGCCGGCGAGGGCCTATCTGTGCGGAGTTTGCATGTTCTCCCCGTGTCCGCATGGGTTTCCTCCGGGTGCTCTGGTTTCCCCCACAGTCCAAAGACATACAGGTTAGGTTAACTGGTGACTCTAAAGTGAGTGTGAATGGTTGTCTATGTGTCAGTCCTGCGATGACCGAGCGACTTGTCCAGGGTGTACCCTGCCTTTTGCCCGTAGTCAGCTGGGATAGGCTCCAGCTTGCCTGCGACCCTGTAGAACAGGATAAAGCGGCTAGAGATAATGAGATGGGATGAAATGAATCACAAATTCTGTTCCCTGTATTAGCAAGCTACATGCTCCTGATTCTCCAGTGTAAACGGATGGTGAATATGGAGCCATTTCCTAAACAGCACTGTCCATGGCACTGACATCTGTCGTTAATTATAACCTAAAGTAAATAGTATTTCTGAGTGATAAATCAAGTAAATATACACATATTACAGATGTAACTGAACGCAAATACATTATTTAGTTTGAACAGATATTGTGTTCTGCCAGAAAGGTCCACAGGGCAACTAGAGTGTGCACTGGAACTGGGGACACAACAAAAAGTTGCATAAGCTTGCAGGACAAAGAAAGCATTTGTTCATTAACATGAATATGTGCAGTGGTCCTCATTAACTGCCTGGTCTGAGTCATGGTGGTTTAAAGTAGGCTACTGGTTTGTTTATATTTGGGAAAATATAACCTTAGTTCATTTGAAAATACCACAGACAAGTGCAAGCAAAAATGATAACCCTGTGAGCAGGATTAAAAACAGTCCCATGCACAGTGGTGGCCTTAATCCATCTGGCACCCATGGCAACATTTTCCATTGACGTGCCCCCACTAATCATTTACTAAACATCATCCTTGCAGTACTGACTTACTGTTGGGCCAGGGAGATGGAGATCTGGATCGCAGAGAAGGAGGGTTTCAGAGGAAATGAGTATTATTATCTTTATGTAGGTTAATAATAAAAGAAATAAGAATAGGGATAAGAATAGTAATAATTTGATCAACTGACTGATTATACAGATTGCCTGGGCACCCAAGTATGGTCACGATGTCGTCCCACCCCCGCACAAGATATACCACAATGAGACGGCAAAAGGAAGGTCCTGTGTGTTAACCAGCCCACGGCCAATGGCCCAGGGCCCCCAGCACAACCCACCACACCTCGACTCCAGACCATCACGCAACACGCCATATTTGTCCTATGTAAGAATGTAAATGGCTTGATTGTGGGCTGTCTCTAATGTATTGCATTAAAAGAAGTGTGCACGCAGGGTGAATCTCTGCCCAGATTTCCCCCTGCACGCCGCACTAACCCTGCGTACTCATAGATATATGCCTCCTTTAAATTGTGTTAGCATTAAAAGAAGCAAGGCGTGCAGTAAAACACCTGCAGAGGCATCTGCATGCACGCCTCGCTTACCCTAGTCTATTTGTTGTTCTTGTTATTGGTAGATGTATGATGTGTGCAATCTAATGTGTAGTGCATTTAAAAGAGAATAAGGTGTGTTACATATTACCAGGAAGAGGTATGTGTGTGTGCGCATAGGGCGAGTGCGCAACGGGGGCCCAGAACCCACAAATACCCCACAGCACCGACCAACACCAGTCCCACATGGCAACCTGACAGGACCGGGCTGCCCGAGCCACCCATGGGGCCCAGGCAGAACAGGGATGAGTGAAGTAGAGAGAGGCAGGGAGGAAAGGAGAGACTAAAATAAGTCAGCTCTACTCCTTATACACACACACACACACACACACACACACACGGACATCTCCATATTCACATTATTCCTTACTGTTAATTTTGGTTTTTCACTTAATTTTAAATTCGGTGTTATATTTGAATTCTAATTTTTTGTACAATTGTATTATAATTGTTTTGTATAATTGTATTGTATATGAATATATCAATAATAAAAAAAAAAATCATCCTTGGAGCCCACCCATCCTCATGTGCCTAACTGTCTTTAATCATCAAAGGAATAATCTGGAGAAAGATCTAAAATTGGATACATTTATCCATCCATCCATTGTCTCATCTCATCTCATCTCATCTCATCTCATCTCATCTCATCTCATCTCATCTCATTATCTCTAGCCGCTTTATCCTTCTACAGGGTCGCAGGCAAGCTGGAGCCTATCCCAGCTGACTACGGGCGAAAGGCGGGGTACACCCTGGACAAGTCGCCAGGTCATCACAGGGCTGACACATAGACACAGACAACCATTCACACTCACATTCACACCCCATCCATTGTCTGTAACTGCTTATCCTGTGTAGGGTCGCAAGCAAACCGGAGCCTATCCCAGATGACTATGGGCAAGAGGCAGGGTACACCCTGGACAAGTCACCAGGTCATCGCAGAGCTGACACATAGAGACAAACAACCATTCACACCTATGGTCAGTTTAGAACCACTGATTAGCCTAACTTGCATGTCTTTGGACTGTGGGGGAAACCCACACAGACACGAGGAGAACATGCAAACTCCACACAGAAAGACCCTCGTCGGCCGCTGGGCTCGAATTCAGGACCTTTTTGCTGTGAGGTGACAGTGTTAACCACTACACCACCATGCCGCCAGATACAGTTATGTCCATTGATAAATTTAAGAGCTTCATAAAGAATGTGGAGAATAAGACTTGTACAGTGGTGCTTGAAAGTTTGTGAACCCTTTAGAATTTTCTATATTTCTGCATAAATATGACCTAAAACATCATCAGATTTTCACACAAGTCCTAAAAGTAGATAAAGAGAACCCAGTTAAACAAATGAGACAAAAATATTATACTTGGTCATTTATTTATTGAGGAAAATGATCCAATATTACATATCTGTGAGTGGCAAAAGTATGTGAACCTCTAGGATTAGCAGTTGATTTGAAGGTGAAATTAGAGTCAGGTGTTTTCAATCAATGGGATGACAATCAGGTGTGAGTGGGCACCCTGCTTTATTTAAAGAACAGGGATCTATCAAAGTCTGATCTTCACAACACATGTTTGTGGAAGTGTCTCGTCTCGTCTCGTCTTCTTCCGCTTATCCAGGACCGGGTCGCGGAGGCAGCAGTCTAAGCATGGAAGCCCAAACTTCCCTTTCCCCAGACACCTCGGCCAGCTCCTCGGGAAGAACACCGAGGCGTTCCCAGGCCAGCCGAGAGACATAGTCCCTCCAGCGTGTCCTGGGTCTTCCCCGGGGCCTCCTCCCGGGGGGACATGCCTGGAACACCTCCCCAGGGAGGCGTCCAGGAGGCATCCGAAAAAGATGCCCGAGCCACCTCAGCTGGTTCCTCTCGATGTGGAGGAGCAGCGGCTCTACTCCGAGCTCCTCCCGAGTGACTGTGCTTCTCACCCTATCTCTAAGGGAGCGCCCAGCCACCCTGCGAAGGAAACTCATTTCAGCCGCTTGTATCCGCGATCTTGTTCTTTCTGTCATTACCCAAAGCTCATGACCATAGGTGAGAGTCGGAACGTAGATCGACTGGTAAATTGAGAGCTTCGCCTTTTGGCTCAGCTCCTTCTTCACCACGACGGACCGGTAAAGCGACCGCATCACTGCGGAGGCTGCACCGATCCGCCTGTCGATCTCACGCTCCATCCTTCCCTCACTCGTGAACAAGATCCCGAGATACTTAAACTCCTCCACTTGAGGCAGGACTTCTCCACCAACCTGGAGAGGGCAAGCCACCCTTTTCCGGTCGAGAACCATGGCCTCGGACTTGGAGGTGCTGATTCTCATCCCAGCCGCTTCACACTCGACTGCAAACCGCCCCAGTGCATGCTGAAGGTCCTGGTTTGAAGAAGCCAACAGGACAACATCATCCGCAAAAAGCAGAGATGAAATCCTGTGGTTCCCAAACAGGATTCCTTCCGGCCCCTGGCTGCGCCTAGAAATTCTGTCCATAAAAATTATGAACAGAACCGGTGACAAAGGGCAGCCCTGACGGAGTCCAACATGCACTGGGAACAGGTCTGACTTACTGCCGGCAATGCGAACCAGACTCCTGCTCCGTTCGTACAGGGACCGGACAGCCCTTAGCAAAGAGCCCCGAACCCCATACTCCCGAAGCACCCCCCACAGAATACCACGGGGGACACGGTCGAATGCCTTCTCCAGATCCACAAAGCACATGTGGACTGGTTGGGCAAACTCCCATGAACCCTCGAGCACCCTATGAAGGGTATAGAGCTGGTCCAGTGTTCCGCGACCAGGACGAAAACCGCATTGTTCCTCCTGGATCCGAGGTTCGACTATCGGTCGAATTCTCCTCTCCAGTACCCTGGAGTAAACTTTCCCTGGGAGGCTGAGAAGTGTGATTCCCCTATAATTGGAGCACACTCTCCGGTCCCCTTTCTTAAAAAGAGGGACCACCACCCCAGTCTGCCACTCCAGAGGCACTGTCCCCGACCGCCACGCGATGTTGCAGAGGCGTGTCAACCAAGACAGCCCCACAACATCCAGAGACTTGAGATACTCAGGGCGGATCTCATCCACCCCCGGTGCCTTGCCACCGAGGAGCTTGCAAACCACCTCAGTGACTTCGGCTTGGGTAATGGACGAGTCCACCTCTGAGTCATCAGCCTCAGTCTCCTCAGTGGAAGACATGACGGTGGGATTGAGGAGATCCTCAAAGTATTCCTTCCACCGCCCGACAATGTCCCCAGTCGAGGTCAACAGCTCCCCACCCGCACTGTAAACAGTGTTGGCAGAGTACTGCTTCCCCCTCCTGAGGCGCCGGACGGTTTGCCAGAATTTCTTCGAGGCCGACCGATAGTCCTTCTCCATGGCCTCCCCGAACTCCTCCCAGTTCCGAGTTTTTGCCTCCGCAACTGCCCGAGCTGCAGCACGCCTGGCCTGCCGATACCCGTCGGCTGCCTCAGGAGTCCCGGAGGTCAACATGGCCCGATAGGACTCCTTCTTCAGCTTGACGGCATCCCTTACTTCCGGTGTCCACCACCGGGTTCGGGGATTGCCGCCACGACAGGCACCGGAGACCTTGCGGCCACAGCTCCGAACAGCTGCGTCCACAATGGAGGTAGAGAACATGGTCCACTCAGACTCAATGTCCCCCGCCTCCCTCGGAAGCTGGGAAAAGCTCTCCCGGAGGTGGGAGTTAAAGACCTCCCCAACAGAGTGCTCGGCCAGACGTTCCCAGCAGACCCTCACCATACGTTTGGGCCTGCCAGGTCTGTCCAGCTTCCTCCTCCGCCAGCGGATCCAACTCACCACCAGGTGGTGATCAGTTGACAACTCAGCCCCTCTCTTCACCCGAGTGTCCAAGACATAGGGTCGGAGATCAGATGACACGACTACAAAGTCGATCATCGACCTCCGACCTAAGGTGTCCTGGTGCCACGTGCACTTATGGACACCCCTATGCTCGAACATGGTGTTCGTTATGGACAAACTGTGACTAGCACAGAAGTCCAATAACAAAACACCACTCGGGTTCAGATCGGGGAGGCCGTTCCTCCCAACCACGCCCCTCCAGGTGTCACTGTCATCGCCCACGTGAGCATTGAAGTCCCCCAGTAGCACAATGGAGTCCCCAGTCTGAGCACCCCTCAGTACCTCTCCCAGGGACTCCAAGAAGGCCGGATACTCTATACTGCTATTTGGCCCGTAGGCACAAACAACAGCAAGAGCCCTCTCCCCAATCCGAAGGCGCAGAGAGGCGACCCTCTCGTTCACTGGGGTAAACTCCAACACATGGCGGCTGAGCTGGGGAGCTATAAGGAAGCCCACACCAGCCCGCCGCCGCTCACCATGGGCGACTCCAGAGAAGTGGAAAGTCCAGCCCCTCTCGAGGAGCTGGGTTCCAGAGCCCAAGCTGTGCGTGGAGGTGAGCCCGACTATCTCTAGCCGGTACCTCTCAACCTCCCGCACAAGCTCAGGCTCCTTCCCCCCCAGCGAAGTGACATTCCATGTCCCAACAGCCAGCCGCTGTGTCCGGGGGTCAGGTCGTCGAGGCCCCTGCCTTCGACTGCCACCCAATCCACACTGCACCAAACCCCTACTGCTACCTCTGTGGGTGGTGAACCCACAGGAGGTCGGGCCCACGTCGCCTCTTCGGGCTGAGCCCGGCCGGGCCCCATGGGCAAAGGCCCGACCACCAAGCGCTCGCATACGAGCCCCAACCCCGGGCCTGGCTCCAGGGTGGGGCCCCGGCTGCGTCCTACCGGGCGACGTCACGGTCCTGGATTTTTTCTCCATAGGGGTTTTTTGGTGAACTTTGAACATTGTGGAAGTGTATCAGGGTACAAACAAAGGAGATTTCTGAGGACCTCAGAAAAAGCATTGTTGATGCTCATCAGGCTGGAAAAGGTTACAAAACCATCTCTAAAGAGTTTGGACTCCACCAATCCACAGTCAGATAGATTGTGTACAAATGGAGAAAATTCAAGACCGTTGTTACCCTCCCCAGGAGTGGTCGACCAACAAAGATCACTCCAAGAGCAAGGCATATAATAGTCGGCAGGTCACAAAGGACCCCAGGGTAACTTCTAAGTAACTGAAAGCCTCTCTCACATTGGCTAATGTTAATGTTCATGAGTCCACCATCAGGAGAACACTGAACAACAATGGTGTGCATGGCAGGGTTGCAAGGAGAAAGCCACTGCTCTCCAAAAAGAACATTGCTGCTCATCTGCAGTTTGCTAAAGGTCACGTGGACAAGCCAGAAGGCTATTGGAAAAAATGTTTTGTGGATGGATGAGACCAAAATAGAACTTTTTGATTTAAATGAGAAGCGTTATGTTTGGAGAAAGAAAAACACTGCATTCCAGCAGAAGAACCTTATCCCATCTGTGAAACATAGTGGTGGTAGTATCATGGTTTGGGCCTGTTTTGCTGCATCTGGGCCAGGACAGCTTGCCATCATTGATGGAACAATGAATTCTGAATTATACCAGTGGATTCTAAAGGAAAATATCAGGACATCTGTCCATGAACTGAATCTCAAGAGAAGGTGGGTCATGCAGCAAGACAACGACCATAAGCACACAAGTCGTTCTCCCAAAGAATGATTCAAGAAGAATAAAGTTAATGTTTTGGAATGGCCAAGTCAAAGTCCTGACCTTAATCCAATTGAAATGCTGTGGAAGGACCTGAAGCGAGTAGCTCATGTGAGGAAACCCACCAACATCCCAGAGTTGAAGCTGTTCTGTACGGAGGAATGGGCTAAAATTCCTCCAAGCCGGTGTGCAGCACTGATCAACAGTTACCAGAAACGTTTAGTTGCAGTTATTGCTGCACAAGGGGGTCACACTAGATACTGAAAGCAAAGGTTCACATGCTTTTGCCGCTCACATATATGCAATATTGGATCATTTTCCTCAATAAATAAATGACCAAGTATAATATTTTTGTCTCATTTGTTTAACTGGGTTCTCTTTATCTACTTTTAGGACTTGTGTGAAAATCTGATGATGTTTCAGGTCATATTTATGCAGAAATATAGAAAATTCTAAAGGGTTCACAAACTTTCAAGCACCACTGTATATGGAATGATAAAGAAATCAAACCTGTGAAAGCAGTACTTCATCCCTAAGGTTAAGCTAGAATAATGCGAAAAGCTGACTATTAGCTATTATTTAGAAGTGCCCGCATATGAAAATAAAGTACACACTCGAATTAACTAAAATACAGGACATGATAACATTGTAACATGAGATGGATATGTGAAGCTGTGAAAATTTGAGTTTGAATGTCTTTAGCCTAGGTGTATTGCAACCTTTGGTTGCAACTATACAATATGAAACCTCTTGTTTATCTGTAAGATAATAGAAAATATTGTATCACAACTGTTAGGCTCAAATTTGCATTGGAATTTAATTCACTGTATGAAAGGTGTGCACATTACACAAACAGCTGTTTGTAATATGAAGTAATAGTTGAGCTCATACATAAGCCCCTGTGATTTCTATCACCAGTTGATGATTGTCAGTCAGACTGCTCTGTCACAGCTAACAAACAATAAACCTATACAATGACAATGTCAAATCAAATAGTGATAAAGAAACCTAATATCTGACTGGAACATTTACGAGTTGACAGATGAACAGTGATGCAAACTGTGGGTTAAAGATTCAGGCTAGAGTTATGTGTCTGTTGAAGAGCTTTTCATAAGTACAACTTTCCAATGTGTTAAAGAAACTCCATTTTCTGACCATTGTAGTGTTCATAATTAGTATAACTAACAACAGCAGCTATTGTTGGTTATACTAATTACACTGGTCAACAATTTTTCAGAAGTTGTCTGCTTCATAGATGAAATTGGCTGTTTGTTGTGAAATTTGGTGTGTTGAATACAAATATAACAATTAAAACATCTGATTGGCTATGGCTTCCAAGATATTTAATATTTTACATTTTATACTTATGTACATTGTGTAGATAGTAACATTTTAAGTATAAATTATAAACCTAGGTCTCTTCATGTGTTTATGTTTGGTTTACATGATATTTCTCCTGTTCTATTTATGTAACACTAGAAAATCAGCAAAAAAGTTTATTTAAATAAAATGTATTATGAACCGGCGGCGGCACAGTGGTGTAGTGGTTAGCGCTGTCGCCTCACAGCAAGAAGGTCCTGGGTTCGAGCCCCGGGGCCGGCGAGGGCCTTTCTGTGCGGAGTTTTCATGTTCTCCCCGTGTCCGTGTGGGTTTCCTCCAGGTGCTCCGGTTTCCCCCACAGTCCAAAGACATGCAGGTTAGGTTAACTGGTGACTCTAAATTGACCGTAGGTGTGAGTGTGAATGGTTGTGTGTCTATGTGTCAGCCCTGTGATGACCTGGCGACTTGTCCAGGGTGTACCCCGCCTTTCGCCCATAGTCAGCTGGGATAGGCTCCAGCTTGCCTGCGACCCTGTAGAAGGATAAAGCGGCTTGAGATAATGAGATGAGATGAGATGAACCGGCGGCACGGTGGTGTAGTGGTTAGCACTGTCGCTTCACAGCAAGAAGGTCCTGGGTTTGAGCCCAGAGGCTGATGAGAGCCTTTCTGTGTGGAGTTTGCATGTTCTCCCTGTGGCTGCATGGGTTTCCTCTGGATCCTCCGGTTTCCCTCACAGTCCAAAGACATGCAGGTTAGGCTAACTGGTGGCTCTAAATTGACCGTACATGTGAATGGTTGTTTGTTTCTGTGTCAGCCCTGCGGTGGCCTGGTGACTTGTCCAGGGTGTACCCCGTCTCTTGCCCATAGTCAGCTGGGATAGGCTCCAGCTTGCCTGCGACCCTGTAGGATAAGTGGTTACAGATAATGGATGGTATTAGGAACCAAATGGCAAAAAACAATTATGTAAGTATTGAATAGGTTTAGTCCTTATTCAGTGTACTCAGTGCTTTTTGGCAGCTTGTCTCTTGTAATCATGAAACGGAGCGTCTCTTGTCAAGCAAAGACTTAATCTCGAGTACATAGCACTGTATTTTTTTTTTAGCTGATTATAGGGCAATTTGTTCAGTAGAGTGATGTTAGTTGACTTATGATTGCATCATCACTTCTAGGAATAACATTATATCATTTATGATGCAATACCAGCTTCAGATTGCATCATTCATTGTTTTGCCAAAAAGTAAGTACTACCCAAACCCAATCATAAATTTATTCATAGAGCCAATCTTGAAAACTAGAGCCAATGAACAATTTTAAGTTTCATTTTCAGTCTCAGCGACCCAGAATTAGTAAAGTTTGACTATATTTATTTCAGAAGCATTTTGGCTGTAGACCAGTGTTATACTGATTATTAAAAATCTTTAAGCACAGCAGTCTGTCAGCACAGTATCAGGTTCTGTCTTGGGAACAGGAGAACTTGGAGACAGAGCAACTTTGTGGCTTGCCTGTGAAAATAAATCAATACATACCATAAATGTCCCCTTGTCAAAAAATATTCTCCTTAATTTATAACCCCATATCAGAAAAAATTGGGATGATATTTTGAAATTGAAATTAAAACTGAAAAAATTGTAAATAATCTTTGACCTGTATTGTACTCAAAACAATACAACAGTTCATTATTTGAATTATTTTCTCATTTTACTCATGAATTTCATGTTTGTTTGTTTTTTTCAAAAATAAACACATCAATTTTGATTCTTGTATTTCAAACATAGTTGGAGCAGTAAAATATTTACCAACTCCAAGTGTTGAAGACACTAAGTGATGAAATGTTTCAGGTGTTATTTTGTCACATTCTTCCTGCAAAATGGTCTTAAGGTGTGCACCAGTATGGGGTCGTCGTCATCACATTTTTTGTTTCAAAAATCTCCACCCATTCTCTATTGGAGATAAGTCAGGACTGCAGGCAGGCCAGTCCAGCACCCACACCCTCTTCTTCTGCAGTCATGCCTTTGGAATGTGGTTTTGCATTGTCTTGTAGAAATATGCATGGGTGTCCCTGAAAAGAAGTCATCTTGAAGGCAGCACATGTTGCTCCAAAACTCAGGCTTCCTTTTTTCACAGTAAAGTTTTAACTGCCATTTGTGGATGAAACTCTGTATTTTAGTGCTTGGCAAAGGTTTTCCAAAGTCATACCAAGCACGTGGTTATATCAGCTATAGATGAATGATGGATCTTGATGCAGTGCCGTCTGAGGGATTGAAGATCACCGGTGTTCAGCTTGGGCTTGCACTCTTGCCCTTTATGCAGTGAAATTCCTCCAGATTCCTTGAATTATTTCATGATATTATGCACAGTAGAGGGTGAAATATCCAAATCTCTTCCTATCTTTCTTTGAAGAATATTGTTTTTAAACATTTCAATAATTTCAACAATGCATACATTTTAAAAAAATTTCAACAATGCATTTGTTGACAAACTGGAGATCCTTGGCCCATCTTTGCTCCTTAAAGACTCAGCCTTTCCTGGACACTGATTTTGTACCAAATCATGATTACAGTCACCTGTTGACATCACCTGTTTCAAATTACATCATTATTTAATTGTTGTACCTCATTACTAGCCCTAAATTGCTCCTGTCCCAACTTTTTTTGGAATGTCTTTTAGGCCATGAACACAGGAATCACCTTCTTCTTCTTCTTCTTCTTCTTCTTCTTCCCATAGCTAGTCAAGGGCCATAGGGGCACCACTGATGACATTTTTCACAGTCCATCATTGGTGTGTCTGGGACATTTAAACTTGGTGGAGCCCATCCCTCTCCAAGCTTGAACAATGGACAATTTAGAGTAGCCAGTTAGCCAAACTGCATGTCTTTGGACTGCGGGGGAAACCAGAGCACCTGGAGGAAACCCCCCCACACAAGGAGAACATGTAAACTCCACACAGAAAGGCCTCCATCAGCCAGAACCTGCTTGCTGTGAGGCAACAATGCTAACCACTATACCACCATGCTGACCAAACATAGGAATAGACGTATATTAACAAATGAAATGAAGTTGACCAGACAAAGCATGAAATATCTTGGGCTCATGCTGTCTGCAATGAAATACATGTTGTAGAAGTTTGGACGGGTGGGTGGAGCACAGAAGGACGGCAGGCCAGAACTGAGTTCAAAAAAACCTCTTTATTGGCACTTTTCAGTGATTTTTAAACTCTCCCAGCCACACACGTACGCACACACACAGGTCGTCTGGTTGGGGAGAGAGCTCTCTTCCTCTGCTCTCTCTCTCCTTATATAGGGCGCGGTCACTGGGGAAGACACACAAACACACGTTAACTGACATCAGGTGTAGTGATTCTGCCACTTACCTTCCCTGACTCCGCCCTCCGGTCACAGACCGATGCTTGACCACGCCCCCGCTGCCACATACCCCCACCGCTTGACTCAGGCCGGGCAGCTGTCCGGCCTGCAGCCGACTCCCCTTCCCCCCCTCCCCCCTTGACGGGAGAGGAAGTCCGCCACGACCATCTGCGCCCCCGGCCTGTGGATCACCTTGAAGTTAAAGGGATGGAGTGCCAGATACCAACGGGTGATCCACGCGTTGGCATCCTTCATGCGGTGGAGCCACTGGAGGGGCGCATGGTCCGAACAGAGGGTGAAAGGGCATCCCAGCAGGTAGTAGCGGAGGGCGAGGACCGCCCACTTGATGGCCAAGCACTCTTTTCCTATTGTGCTGTAGCGCCCCTCACGCACCGACAGCTTTCTGCTGATGTACAGCATGGGGCGATCCTCCCCCTCCACCTCCTGGGACAGAACATCCCCCAGCCCTCTGTCCGACGTGTCCGTCTGCAACATAAAGGAGAGAGAAAAGTCAGGGGAGTGTAACAGTGGCCCCCCACACAGTGCAGCCTTCACCTCAGAGAAAGCCCGCTGGCATTGCTCCATCCACTGGACCAGATCTGGTGCCCCCTTTTTAGTGAGATTAGTCAGCAGGCTGGTGACGTCCAAATAATTAGGTATGAACCTACGATAGTAGCCAGCCAGCCCCAGGAACTGTCTCACCCCCTTTTTGGTCTTGGGCCTCGGGCAGGCCACAATCGCTGCTGTCTTATTAATTTGGGGATGCACCTGCCCATTGCCCAAGTGGAAGCCCAGATACCGTACTTCCACCCGCCCAATCGCACACTTCTTCGGGTTGGCCGTGAGACCCGCTCGCCTCAGCGACCCAAGGACGGCCCTCAGGTGTTGTAGATGCCGCGGCCAGTCATTACTATAGATTATAATATCGCCTAAGTATGCGGCCGCATAGGTAGCGTGGGGGCGGAGGACCCTGTCCATAAGCTGCTGGAACATAGTGGGCGCCCCAAACAGCCCAAAAGGAAGTGTGACAAATTGGTGTAAGCCAAACGGTGTGGAAAAGGCCGTTTTTTCCCAGGATAGTGGAGTCAAGGTAATCTGCCAATATCCCTTTGTTAAATCCAGTGTCAAATAAAAGCGAGCCGTGCCTAGTCGATCCAGCAACTCATCAATACGAGGCATTGGGTACGCATCGAATTTAGACACCACATTGACTTTTCTATAGTCCACACAGAACCAGACCGACCCATCGGCCTTGGGAACCAAGACCAGCGGGCTGCTTCAGTCACTGTGGGACTCTTCGATGATGCCCATTTCGAGCATGGCCTCGAGTTCTTCCTGAACCACTTTTTTCTTGTGTTTGGGTAGCCTGTAAGGGTGGCTGTGCACTACCACCCCTGGGGGCGTCTCAATGTGGTGTTCTATGAGGCAGGTGCAGCCAGGCAGGGGCGAGAACACGTCCGAAAATTCGGTCTGCAACTGGGCAACCTCCGTGAGTTAGGTCGGGGAGAGGTGGTCTCCACAGGGGACTGGAGAGATAAGTGATGTCAATGTCCCTTTTTGAACCTCTGGCCCCAGCTCCGCCTTCTCCGGAACCAATGACACCAACGCCATGGGGACCTCCTCGTTCCAGAGTTTGAGCAGATTGAGGTGGTAAATCTGTAGCGCCCCACCCCTGTCCATTCGCCTCACCTCATAGTCAACATCCCCGACTCGCCGTGTGACCTCAAAGGGTCCTTGCCACTTGGCGACCAATTTGGAGCTCGACGTGGGCAACAGTATGAATACTTTATCTCCTGGTGCGAACTCCCGAAGGCACGTACCCCTGTTGTACAGGCGGGTTTGCCATTCTTGGGCCTGCCGCAAATTCTCCTGGGTTAGGTGTGTGAGCATGTGGAGTTTTGCGCGCAGGTCAATAGCGTATTGGATTTCATTTTTGCTCGGTGAAGGTCCCTCCTCCCAATTTTCCTGCAGTACATCTAGGATGGCGTGCGGCTTATGCCCATATAATAATTAGAACAGGGAGAACCCCGTGGAGGCTTGTGGGACCTCTTGCACTGCAAATAACAGGGGTTCGAGCCATTTATCCCAATTGCGTGTGTCCTCACGAACAAACTTTTTAATTATATTCTTGAGTGTGCGATTGGACTGTTCGACTAAACCGTCCATTTGTGGGTGATAAACACTGGTGCGGGTCGGCTTAATTCCCAATAACCCATACAGTTCGCTCAGTGTGCGTGACATAAACGAGGTGCCTTGATCAGTCAGAACCTCTTTGGGGATTCTGACTTGGGAGATGACGCAGAAGAGCGCTTCCGCAATACTGTGTGCTGAGATATTGCGAAGAGGCACTGCTTCTGGGTATCACGTTGCATAGTCCACCAGAACTAAAATAAAGCGATACCCTCGTGTTGACCGATCTAATGGCCTGACGAGATCCATCCCAATTCTTTTGAACGGGGTCTCGATTAATGGTAGAGGGCGCAAAGGCGCTTTTGGAATGGCCACTGGATTTACTAACTGGCATTCGCGGCATGCCGTACACCACCTACGGACATCGCCGCAAATCCCTGGCCAATAGAACTGGGCCATTATTCGGGCTAGTGTCTTATCCTGCCCCAAGTGTCCAGCCATGGGATTAAAGTGAGCCACCTGGAATACCAATTCTTGGCGGCTCTTTGGAATCAAAAGTTGTGTAATCGGCTCCTTAGTCTGAGTGTCCTGCGTCACTCGGTATAACCTATCCCTCATAATGGAGAAATAGGGGAAGGACGGGGTGGCGTTTGACTGGAGCGTTTGACCATCGATTACTCTCACTTGGTCAAATGCATGCCGCAGAGTCTCGTCCCACGACTGTTCTAACGGGAAATCCACGAGGGATTCCCCGAGAGAAGGAGCCTGTGGCTCCTCGCTCTGACATGGTGATGACATAGACGGCTCTGTGACAGCTGCTCCCGCCAATGCCACACCGGGACCTCCCCCTGCTGAACTACGGCAGGACCCACTCTTCACTAAATGAGTCATTAATTCCCGAAATCCTGGCCAATCAGTCCCCAAAATTATCGAGTGGGTAAGGCGAGGATTAACCGCCGCCTTTACACTAAATTTTTCCCCTCGAAAAAGAATGTAGACCGACACTAAAGGGTAGTTGTGAACATCACCGTGCACACACAACACCTTCACCAATTGTGCTCCCCCCAATGCCTCATCTTGCACCAGGCTTTGGTGGATTGAGGTCTGATTACAGCCAGAGTCCAACAACACCTGATACGTATCCCCTTGGACACTCACCAGTATGCGATATGCTCCGGCCCGATCGAGGGCGGTTCCTGGCACATTGGGGATCCGGACCACCGCGCCCACCTCCATTGCCAAGCACTGCTGCTGGAGGTGGCCCGGCTCCCCGCAGCGCCAGCAAAGCAGCCCAGGTTTTCTCTCTGCACCGGCACTGTGGGGCTCACTCACCTGAAGGGGGGAAGAGACAGACATGGAAGTGGGAAACGGGAGGGCACTGCGGGTGCGGCGGGCCAGCTGGGGTGGAGCCGGCTCCCGCCTCTGTGGTGGGGGAACGGGGCAAGGACGAGACACAGAAGGGGAGGGGGAGAGAGAGAGAGAGAGGAGAGGGGAGAAGAGGAGATCTGCTGTCCTGCCATCGGAACAGCCGCCAAATGGTCCTCCGCCAGCTCGATGGCCTGATCCAGCGACGCCAGGCGATGGCACTGGACCCACTCCGCGGTCCCTTCGGGTAGTCGGGCGATGAACTGTTCTAGTACCACCAGATCGACGATTCCCTCGGCGTCGCGGTTGTCAGCCCTCAGCCACCGCCGGCAGGTGTCCCGGAGTTGCTGGCCAAACGCGAACGGCCAGCCGACCTCCTCCAGGCGCAGAGCGCAAAAGCGCTGTCGATGTTGTTCTGGGGTGCGCCCCACATGCTGGAGGACGGCCCGGCGGAGGTCTGTGTAGGCCAGCCGGCTGTCAGCAGGGAGCTGTAGTGTGGCCAGCTGCACCTCGCCTGTTAGCAGGGGGAGGAGGCGCACCGCGCGCTGTTCCACCGGCCAGCCCGAGGCCTCTGCTGCTTGTTCAAAGAGCGCGAGGAAGGCCTCAGGGTCGTTGTGCGGGCCCATCTTCGTTAGGGTGAGGTGGGGAGGGCCCGTGGCAGTGGAGGTGGTGGACCCCGCCGAAGCGAGGAGGTGCCGGAACGCCTAACAATCTTCCTGCTGCACCAGCACCAGGGCCCTGAACCTTTGCTCCCCCTCCTTCCGGAGGGCGACTAGTGCCTGGTGCTGGCTCTGCTGGGCCATGGTGAGGGCATGGACCAGGTCAGCGAAGGGGGAGGACTCCATGGGGCTGTTTTTCTCCGTGCTCTGATGCCCGGGTTTCGGCACCACTGTAGAAATTCGGACGGGTGGGTGGAGCACAGAAGGACGGCAGGCCAGAACTGAGTTAAAAAAACCTCTTTATTGGCACTTTTCAGTGATTTTTAAACTCTCCAAGCCACACACGCACGCACGCACACACACAGGTCATCTGGTTGGGGAGAGAGCTCTCTTCCTCTCCTCTCTCTCTCCTTATATAGGGCGCGGTCACTGGGGAAGACACACAAACACACGTTAACTGACATCAGGTGTAGTGATTCTGCCACTTACCTTCCCTGACTCCGCCCTCCGGTCACAGACCGACACTTGACCACGCCCCCGCTGCCACACGTCAAAATAAATTTAAAAATCACTGCTTTCTTCGTGCAACTATTATTTCATATGTCATGTACAGTGGGGCAAAAAAGTATTTAGTCAGCCACCAATTGTGCAAGTTCTCCCACTTCAAAAGATAAGAGAGGCCTGTAATTTTCATCATAGGTACACTTCAACTATGAGGGACAGAATGGGGGGAAAGAATCCAGGAAATCACATTGTAGGATTTTTAATGAATTAATTGGTAAATTCCTCGGTAAAATAAGTATTTGGTCACCTACAAACAAGCAAGATTTCTGGCTCTCACAGACCTGTAACTTCTTCTTTAAGAGGCTCCTCTGTCCTCCACTCATTACCTGTATTAATGGCACCTGTTTGAACTCGTTATCAGTATAAAAGACACCTGTCCACAACCTCAAACAGTCACACTCCAAACTCCACTATGGCCAAGACCAAAGAGCTGTCAAAGGACACCAGAAACAAAATTGTAGACCTGCACCAGGCTGGGAAGACTGAATCTGCAATAGGTAAGCAGCTTGGTGTGAAGAAATCAACTGTGGAAGCAATTATTAGAAAATGGAAGACATACAAGACCACTGATAATCTCCCTCGATCTGGGGCTCCACGCAAGATCTCACCCCGTGGGGTCAAAATGATCACAAGAATGGTGAGCAAAAATCCCAGAACCACACGGGGGGACCTAGTGAATGACCTTCAGAGAGCTGGGACCAAAGTAACAAAGGCTACCATCAGTAACACATTACGCCGCCAGGGACTCAAATCCTGCAGTGCCAGACATGTCCCCCTGCTTAAGCCAGTACATGTCCAGGCCCGTCTGAAGTTTGCTAGAGAGCATTTGGATGATCCAGAAGAGGATTGGGAGAATGTCATCTGGTCAGATGAAACCAAAATAGAACTTTTTGGTAAAAACTCAACTTGTTGTGTTTGGAGGAGAAAGAATGCTGAGTTGCATCCAAAGAATACCATACCTACTGTGAAGCATGGGGGTGGAAACATCATGCTTTGGGGCTGTTTTTCTGCAAAGGGACCAGGACGACTGATCCGTGTAAAGGAAAGAATGAATGGGGCCATGTATCGTGAAATTTTGAGTGAAAACCTCCTTCCATCAGCAAGGGCATTGAAGATGAAATATGGCTGGGTCTTTCAGCATGACAATGATCCCAAACACACCGCCCGGGCAATGAAGGAGTGGCTTCGTAAGAAGCATTTCAAGGTCCTGGAGTGGCCTAGCCAGTCTCCAGATTTCAACCCCATAGAAAATCTTTGGAGGGAGTTGAAAGTCCGTGTTGCCCAGCGACAGCCCCAAAACATCACTGCTCTAGAGGAGATCTGCATGGAGGAATGGGCCACAGCAACAGTGTGTGAAAACCTTGTGAAGACTTACAGAAAACGTTTGACCTCTGTCATTGCCAACAAAGGGTATACAACAAAGTATTGAGATGAACTTTTGTTATTGACCAAATACTTATTTTCCACCATAATTTGCAAATAAATTCTTTAAAAATCAGACAATGTGATTTTCTGGATTTTTTTTTCTCATTTTGTCTCTCATAGTTGAGGTATACCTATGATGAAAATTACAGGCCTCTCTCATCTTTTTAAGTGGGAGAACTTACACAATTGGTGACTGACTAAATACTTTTTTGCCCACTGTACCTCATACAGTATGCCATGTTTCAGCTGCTATCATTAAATATTGCAAAGATGTTTTTCTTCCTACCTATGCAGAGTGCCACCCCTGCAGATAAATGAATAGACATTGACAGAGCTGCCAGCTGTTTCTGCTCAATACTCATGGAGTCAAAGATAAGAGCTTTATACATCCTGTCATGAAAGACCTACAGTGATTCTATCTCTTCCCCTGAGAACCTCACATGCATGTATGCCACATCTAACACCAGCAATGATGCACAGCTGGAATGCACTTAAATATTCATGATCTTTTAATTAAAAATATACTTAATCTGATTCAGAGAGAGAGAGAGAGAGAGAGAGAGACTTAAAAGATATAGTTCTCTAGTTAAAGTTTAGGAAAGCACTTCATACTTATTATTCCGACTCTTGTTGTTAGACATGGGTCGAGACTGACACAATACAGATCATGCATGCATGGGAATAGACTGTATTATTGCATACCACATACGGTACCTGTGATGTTTGCTCAGTTATTTTATTAGAAATGGAAACACTGGAACGGTGCAGGCTGTAAGTATTACTCAGTGTTCTTTTGCAAGTTGGCCTTCTTTACCTGGTAAGTTTTGCTCGAATACTTGTCTTTAGTTTCCTCCTTATATTTTTTGACTTGTTTCTTGTCAGTGTATGTTCAATTAATCTTGCAACTCTATGACTATCAGTTAATTTAACTGCTAAATGACTGGACTGTGTCTCACTTGTAAGTTCTTTCACCAAAACATCTGCTAAGTAAATAAATATATGACTTACGTAAATGTAATGTGCAGAATCAGAAGAAGCTTGGAAAATCCTGATAAAGTATAGTCACAGGAAAACGAAAGTACATCCTCCTAAAGTTCTATGTTTTTATTTGTCAGGGGCTGAATAACAATTGGGTAGTCCTTACCAACTTCCATAACCTCAGGTGACAACAACAATAAAACACAACAGATTTCAAAATGTAGTCCCCCCCCCCCCCCCAAAAAAAAAAAAAGTAGACCAACAGTCAAAAACCAGGTGGAAAAAATAAGTACACCCTTCCTACTTCCACAACAATTAAGAAAGTAATTAGCAATGTTCCGAAAGAAATGTGCAAGAGTAGTTAATCATCAAGAAGTGTGACTGCCTCTATAAAAGCAGAACTTTTGGCAGTTTGGTGTTCTGGAGCATTCGGGTGCGTGTCCACATTGTGCCAAGAAGAAAGAATAGCCATGACAGGAGAAGCAATTGTTGCTGTTCATCAATCTGGGAAGGGTTATAAAACCATCTCCAAACAATTTAAAATTCACCATTCTACAGTGAAAAAGATTCTTGACAAATGGACAGTTTAAGACAGTTGCCAATCTTTCCAAAAGTGGGCATCCCAGCAAATTCGGTTCAAGATCAGGCCATTTCATGGTCAGAGATGTAAAGAAAAACCCAAGAGCCACATTATGCAACCTATAGACCTCTGTAAGCATCTTAAATGTTTATGTTCTTGACAGCACTATCAGAAAAAAACTGAATAATTATGACATTTAATGGAATGGTGGTTAGGAAAAAGCCCCTCTCTAAAAAGAATATGAAGCCTAACTTCGGTTTGCAAAATTGCATCAAAATTGCACAAAGATTCTGGAACAGTATCCTTTGGACAAAAAACACCCCACAAACACAGCATATCGCCACACACAGCTCATACCAACTGTCAAGTATGGTGATGAAGGGGTGATGATTTGGGCTTGTTTTGCAGCCACAGGGCCTGGGAAAATTGCAGTCATTGAGACAACGATGAACTCCACTTTACCAGAATATTCTTGAAACAAATGTAAGGCCATTTGTCTAGCAGCTTATGCTGGGCCGAAACTGGGTCATGCAACATGACAATGTTTTCAAACACACCAGCAAATTTATGTCTGAATGGATAAAGAAGAAAAAAAAATCAAGAAATCCGACAGAATATGTTTACTTCAAGTGATTGTTGCTGAAATAGCTAAAATAGATTCTACATGTTATTGAATTATAGGGTGTACTTGTGTTTTCCCACCTGCTTTCTGATTTACTTTGGTGTGTTTTGAAGTGATGGTGACACAAGGTGACAGGCAGTTTCCTGTGACATAATTTCTGTTTTCGAATCATTTTCCACAAATCTTTTTTCTTTCAGTGTCAGTGTTTAATCTACAATCTTTTTCATCTTTTCTACAAATAATTTTCCACTACCATTTTCATTTTTGTTGTATTTTCACTTTCCCTTCTTCTGCATTTTAGTTTTTTTCAGATAACACCGACTGCACAGAGTTGTTACTCAGGTTCCACTATATCGAGACTGTGTCTGTTCCCTGAGCTATACAAAAAAGGAGAAATACTCAGAGTTTGTTCTCATAATCTAATTAATATAAAATTAGATCATACTGATTGTCAAGTCACTGCCAGCACCTTTGGTCTAAAGGTAAGACTATTAAATATTACATTACAGGCATTTAGCAGATGCCCTTATCCAGAGCGAAATACAACCTACCCAAGCAGCCTGTGGAGCAGTTGGGTGTTAGGTGCCTTGCTCAAGGGCACTTCAGCCATTCCTGCTGGTCCAGGGAATCAAACCAGTGACCTTATAGTCCAAAAGCTGCTTCTCTAACAATTTGGGCATGGCTTTCCCATATATATTTAGGCACTGCCTAACAATGGAGCACAGATCTCAAGTGAGCTCAGATAAATATCAGATCTCTTGCATCTAAATCACTAATTGTTAATGAACTTATTACTGATCAGGTATTTAATGCACTGTGTTACAGTACCTGAGCAAACTTCTGGTCCTTTATGACCTGCCATGCCAACGTAAATCAAAAGCTACAGGCTATCTGTTGGTACGTCATATAGTGAAGGCTACATCAGGGGGCAGAGTCTTTTCCTTACAAAGCCCCACAGTTATGGAATAGCCTTCTAAGTAGTGTTAGAGACTCAGACACAGTCTCAGAGTTTAAGTCTAGGCTGAAAACATCTCATCTCTCATCTCATTATCTCTAGCCACTTTATCCTGTTCTACAGGGTCGCAGGCAAGCTGGAGCCTATCCCAGCTGACTATGGGCGAAAGGCGGGGTACACCCTGGACAAGTCGCCAGGTCATCACAGGGCTGACACATAGACACAGACAACCATTCACACTCACATTCACACCTACGGTCAATTTAGAGTCACCAGTTAACCTAACCTGCATGTCTTTGGACTGTGGGGGAAACCGGAGCACCTGGAGGAAACCCACGCAGACACAGGGAGAACATGCAAACTCCGCACAGAAAGGCCCTCGCCGGCCACGGGGATCGAACCTGGACCTTCTTGCTGTGAGGCGACAGCGCTAACCACTACACCACCGTGCCGCCCGGCTGAAAACATATATATTTTTAGTCAAGTCTTTTGTTAATAGCTTTTATTAGGTAAAGGAGTAGATCTGGAGAGTCCTCAGGCATAGAGTGTTTTGGTTAACTAGGATGTATGGATGCTGCCCCCCCCCACACACACACACATACACACAAATTCACTTGGGTTTGTTGATGGTAGACTGGCTGGCTGCTTTACAGTGGTGCTTGAAAGTTTGTGAACCCTTCAGAATTTTCTATATTTCTGCATAAATATGACCTAAAACATCATCAGATTTTCACACAAGTCCTAAAAGTAGATAAAGAGAACCCAGTTAACCAAATGAGACAAAAACATTATACTTGGTCATTTATTTATTGAGGAAAATGATCCAATATTACATGTCTGTGAGTGGCAAAAGTATGTGAACCTTTGCTTTCAGTATCTGGTGTGACCCCCTTGTGCAGCAATAACTGCAACTAAACGTTTCCGGTAACTGTTGATCAGTTCTGCACACCAGCTTGGAGGAATTTTAGCCCATTCCTCCATACAGAACAGCTTCAGCTCTGGGATGCTGGTGGGTTTCCTCAAATGAACTGCTCGCTTCAGGTTCTTCCACAACATTTCGATTGGATTAAGGTCAGGACTTTGACTTGGCCATTCCAAAACATTAACTTTATTCTTCTTGAATCATTCTTTGGTAGAACAACTTGTGTGCTTAGGGTCGTTGTCTTGTTGCATAACCCACCTTCTCTTGAGATTCAGTTCATGGACAGATGTCCTGACATTTTCCTTTAGAATCCGCTGGTATAATTCAGAATTCATTGTTCCATCAATGATGGCAAGCTGTCCTGGCCCAGATGCAGCAAAACAGGCCCAAACCATGATACTACCACCATCATGTTTCACAGATGGTATAAGGTTCTTATGCTGAAATGCAGTGTTTTCCTTTCTCCAAACATAACGCTTCCCATTTAAACCAAAAAGTTCTATTTTGGTCTCATTTGTCCACAAAACATTTTTCCAATAGCCTTCTGGCTTGTCCACATGATCTTTAGCAAACTGTAGATGAGCAGCAGTGTTCTTTTTGGAGAGCAGTAGCTTTCTCCTTGCAACCCTGCCATGCACACCATTGTTGTTCAGTGTTCTCCTGATGGTGGACTCATGAACATTAACATTAGCCAATGTGAGAGAGGCCTTCAGTTACTTAGAAGTTACCCTGGGGTCCTTTGTGACCTCGCTGACTATTACATGCCTTACTCTTGGAGTGATCTTTGTTGGTCGACCACTCCTGGGGAGGGTAACAATGGTCTTGAATTTCCTCCATTTGTACACAATCTGTCTGACTATGGATTGGTGGAGTCCAAACTCTTTAGAGATGGTTTTGTAACCTTTTCCAGCCTGATGAGCATCAACAACGCTTTTTCTGAGGTCCTCAGAAATCTCCTTTGTTCATGCCATGATACACTTCCACAAACGTGTTGTGAAGATCAGACTTTGATAGATCCATGTTCTTTAAATAAAACAGGGTGCCCACTCACACCTGATTGTCATCCCATTGATTGAAAACACCTGACTCTAATTTCACCTTCAAATTAACTGCTAATCCTAAAGGTTCACATACTTTTGCCATTCACAGATATGTAATATTGGATCATTTTCCTCAATAAATAAATGACTTTATTTATTTTCCCTTTTAGTTATGCTGTCATAGTTAGTCTTGCCGGAGTCCCAGCTTCCAATCAGCACAAAATGTACAACCCCGATTCCAAAAAAGTTGGGACAAAGTACAAATTGTAAATAAAAATGGAATGCAATGATGTGGAAGTTTCAAAATTCCATATTTTATTCAGAATAGAACATAGATGACATATCAAATGTTTAAACTGAGAAAATGTATCATTTAAAGAGAAAAATTAGGTGATTTTAAATTTCGTGACAACAACACATCTCAAAAAAGTTGGGACAAGGCCATGTTTACCACTGTGAGACATCCCATTTTCTCTTTACAACAGTCTGCAAACATCTGGGGACTGAGGTGACAAGTTGCTCAAGTTTAGGGATAGGAATGTTAACCCATTCTTGTCTAATGTAGGATTCTAGTTGTTCAACTGTCTTAGGTCTTTTTTGTCGTATCTTCCGTTTTATGATGTGCCAAATGTTTTCTATGGGTGAAAGATCTGGACTGCAGGCTGGCCAGTTCAGTACCCAGACCCTTCTTCTACGCAGCCATGATGCTGTAATTGATGCAGTATGTGGTTTGGCATTGTCATGTTGGAAAATGCAAGGTCTTCCCTGAAAGAGATGTCATCTGGATGGGAGCATATGTTGCTCTAGAACCTGGATATACCTTTCAGCATTGATGGTGTCTTTCCAGATGTGTAAGCTGCCCATGCCACACGCACTAATGCAACCCCATACCATCAGAGATGCAGGCTTCTGAACTGAGCGCTGATAACAACTTGGGTCGTCCTTCTCCTCTTTAGTCCGAATGACACGGCATCCCTGATTTCCATAAAGACCTTCAAATTTTGATTCGTCTGACCACAGAACAGTTTTCCACTTTGCCACAGTCCATTTTAAATGAGCCTTGGCCCAGGGAAGACGTCTGCGCTTCTGGATCATGTTTAGATACGGCTTCTTCTTTGAACTATAGAGTTTTAGCTGGCAACGGCGGATGGCACAGTGAATTGTGTTCACGGATAATGTTCTCTGGAAATATTCCTGAGCCCATTTTGTGATTTCCAATACAGAAGCATGCCTGTATGTGATGCAGTGCCGTCTAAGGGCCCAAAGATCACGGGCACCCAGTATGGTTTTCCGGCCTTGACCCTTACGCACAGAGATTCTTCCAGATTCTTTGAATCTTTTGATGATATTATGCACTGTAGATGATGATATGTTCAAACTCTTTGCAATTTTACACCGTCGAACTCCTTTCTGATATTGCTCCACTATTTGTCGACGCAGAATTAGGGAGATTGGTGACCCTCTTCCCATCTTTACTTCTGAGAGCCGCTGCCACTCCAAGATGCTCTTTTCATACCCAGTCATGTTAATGACCTATTGCTAATTGACCTAATGAGTTGCAATTTGGTCCTCCAGCTGTTCCTTTTTTGTACCTTTAACTTTTCCAGCCTCTTATTGCCCCTGTCCCAACTTTTTTGAGATGTGTTGCTGTCATGAAATTTCAAATGAGCCAATATTTGGCATGAAATTTCAAAATGTCTCACTTTCGACATTTGATCTGTTGTCTATGTTCTATTGTGAATACAATATCAATTTTTGAGATTTGTAAATTATTGCATTCCATTTTTATTTACAATTTGTACTTTGTCCCAACTTTTTTTGGAATCGGGGTTGTATACTGTTCTTAACCATTAGGTTACACAGGGCATACCTAACAACCTGTGTTCTCTCTCTCTCTCTGTCTATCTCTCTTCCTCCCTCCCTCTCTCTGTCTCTTCTTTTGTCTGTCTCTCTCTGTCGAGTTACATGTCGATCTTGAGACACCAGTGATGCTGACCTCTTCTGCTCTTCAGACTCACCCAATCCATCATGATGTCCTACATCTGGCTGGAGTCTCATCACATTGCTCCTGTGGAGGATGGCCCCATATGGACAGTCGAAATATGCACTTGGAAGATGGCTCTGGACACTTACAGTTTTGCTTTCATGCTATGATATGTTGCCAGGACAGACAGCAGTCTTGAGCAGGCTGGACAGGAAGAGAGATGAGGAGGGGCCAAGGAGACCAGTAGCAGTGCAGGAAGGGGTGGATCCTTTGAATGTTGTAAAGGAGGAATCTACATGTCCAGGTCACTGCAGCAATGTTCACCAAAGAGGAGAGTCTGTCGGTGAACACTACCTCCAGGTTCCTCGTGTTGGGTAAAGGTGACATAGAGAGATGTCCCCCAGGGAGATGACAAAGTCAGGGGGTGGAGAGGATGGAGCGGGAATGTAGATCACCTCCATCTCACCTGGGTTAAGCTTCAGATGATGTTTGTCCATCCAGCTCTGGATGTCACACAGGCAAGCAGAGATGTGAGTGGAGACCTGTGTGTCAGAAGAAGGAAAAGAGAAAAACAATCGGGTGTCATCAGCATAGCAGTGGTAAGATAGAACATGAGCAGAGATAACTGGGCCAAGAGACTGGGGGTAGAGGGAAAAGAGAAGCAAACCAAAGACTGAACCTTGGGAATTATCTGCGATCCATCACACATCATGCATGGCGAGTATGAGCTGCTACCATCTGGTAGAAGGTTTAGAGTTCCTCATTGCAGACTGAACAGATTTAAAAACTCATTTGTTCCTGTGTCAATTAAGCTGGTAAACAAAGTCAGATAAGACCAGAGCACAGATGACTTGTGGTGGTTTGTTTTGCACAGGTTAGTTTTTTTACTTATTAGAATTTTAGCATTTTATTACACCTATTAGGTGTTATTTATTCACTCTCTTATTTATTTATTTTTTGTGTTTTTATTATTTTATTTTTTAATTTTTAATTTTATTTTAATTTTTTAATTCACAATGTTTCTTGCACTTTAGGCACCTTTGTATGTCTTTGTATGTGTATTGTGTTGTATTGTATGTTCTGTGTTGTGGCTGCAGCATGGGTGAATGGCCCAGAACAAATTTCTCACTTTGTGAGACAATAAAGTTAATCTTGAATCTTGAACACCAGTGGTAAGTGGGCATGGTGTTGATACTATATCAGCCCAGGTAACCTGGAAGGAGCGACTAAAGCAGTAGGACTTGAGCCAATCCAGGGCCATCTCACAGATCTCCAGTGCTGACAGGGATTGCAGGATGATGAGGTGATCAGCAGTGTCAAATGCAGCAGAAAGGTCTGGGAGAATCAGGACAGAAGAGAGGAAGGTGGTATGTGCTATAAGAAGTGCCTCACTGACGGAGAGAAATGCAGTCTCATTTGAGTGTCCGTCTCGGAAGCCAGACTGGTAAGGATCCAGGAGGTTGTTCTGAGAGAGAAAAGAGAGTTGGTTAGCAACAGCATGTTCAAGTATCTTTGACAGGAAGGGGAGAAGAGAAGCCAGACGGTAGTTCTGGATGACAGAAGGGTGAAGGGTGTTTTTTTTTCAGCAGCAGGGTGATGTGGGCCTGTTTAAAGCTGGAGGGAAAGTATCCAGAGGACAAGGAGGAGTTGACAAGGGAGGTGATAAATGGGAAGATGCCAGGAGTGATAGTCTGGACAAGAGATGAGGGGACAGGGCCAAGAGCACAGGTGGTAGGATGCTGAGAGAGCAGGAGCTGTGAAACATCAGCTGTGTGTGTGTGTGTGTGGGGGGACAGAGAGCAGGGGGAAAGGGACAGGGAGGGTGGGGAGGGGAAGGCAGGGGTGGTGAAGGAGTTATGAATGGCCACTATCTTTTCTTCAAAGAAGACTGCAAAGTCCTCTGCAGTGAAGGAGGACTGAGGTGCAGCAAGTGGAGAGCTGAGGAGAGAAGAGAAAACAGAGAACATTTGACAAGCGTTAGAGATGGTGTTATGAATTTTGGAATGATAATATTTAATCTGATGTGAGTGAAATTGTAAATTCTGCCAGGAGGGACTGGTTGTGAGACAGGTCGGCCGAGACCCTGGATTTTCTCCACTTCCTCTCCACTGCTTGCAAGCTGCTTCTGCTAGAGTGAAGGGTTTCGGACGTCCAGAGACTAGGAGGAGAAGATCTTGCTGGCCTGGAAACAAGAGGAGATAATGTGGTAAGTGATGAGGAGAGAGAGGAGAGTAGAGAAGATGCAGTAGATTTAGTGGGAAGATTGGAGAAGGAATCAAAGGGGGGGAAGAAGCAATGACAGAGGAGACAAGAGAGGAGGGAGAAAGGGAGTGGAAGTTATGATGGACTGTAACAGTGGGGGTAGGAGGAGGAAGAGGAGGAAAATTTTAATTTTACAGTTTTTGTTTGGCAGCCATTGCTGCCAATCATTTGATGTTTTTTTTTTACACAGTGTAGACAGAGAAGGATATGGTTGGTTATGCTAGGATCCTCTTGTCAGCTGACTGAGCTATCAGGTTAAATTTAGAAGAGGCTCACTGAGGCTAACTCCGACTGTCGGAGAAAAACACTCCCACACTCTCTAGAATCTGACCTCATATTTCACAGCAAAATTTTTATCCAGTGGGCAATGCAGCTTGCATCATTTAAACATGTCCCACTGGGGAAAAAACCCATCTTAACAAATGTAAATATCTTGAATATAGTACATAGTCCAATCTAACTAGCATATCCTACTGTATGATGAGAATAAACTTTTTGTTATATATGGTAATATAAATTAGTAGATAATTTTACTCATTTAAAGAATTTATTTCTAGAAAGAAGCAAAATTATCTGCCATTAGAATAAGAAAATGTAAAGTTCAGGAAGTAAAATCTGAAATATGTCTAGAAAAAAATTAATTAATATTATATTTGGTTTACTGAAATCTTATAAAAGAAAATACTAGCTCAATATACAAACTACAAGATCAATCTGACAATATTCAAAATATTTTCACTTGGTAAAAAGATTTTATTGATTTATTTATACAGTGGAAACAGAGACTCCATGGAGAAAAGATGTATAAGCACCTCCAAACTGTAAGAGCGAGTAAGATTGGAAGAGTTGTCTTCACATGATTAAGAAACAGCCACCTGAAAAGACAAACTCAACCTAAAACGAGAAAAACAACCTTTGTTGTTTTTTTCAATCCTGCAGGGAAGTTGTAGGAAACATTTAAAGACACACTGGCATGTGTGAAATATAATGCAAGTTATGTCTGATTTACGAATTAGGATTAGTATTCTTTACTCTGTTTCACCCTTATGGCGTATATACTGCTCTACAGGTGCTGTATGGTAATAAGAGAGGGTAGCCACCTGTCTGTGTAAATGATTTAGTGGGTAAATCATGACATATCATACCTTTTGAAAGTTGTGTAAAGTGATCTAGATGGCAGACACTTGCCACGACGACTAGAACTTTTCTAACTTTTATCTCTATCAGTCAGTGCCTTTTCTTTTCAGGATTGACGCACATTTTTGAAGGGTCATCTTATACCAGACTCATTCCTTCCATTTAGTCGAGCCATGGCTGCCTTGACAAAATAATGTTCTTTACACAAATGTGTGTTACAAGTGAACATGGTGTTGCTGAAGAATTTCTGGATGGAGCATGAAGAGCATCTATAGTCTAGTACCATGACCTTTGGGGAGTTTTGACTTCCAGGTTATATCTGATGGCTAGGTTATATCCAGGTTTTATTCTATCCACATTCACTAGATATGAGCAATCGCACCCTTTGGTTGGCTACTCTACTACTAGGCTATCGGCTCATATACCGTGAGTAGAGAAAAACAAAATGGTGGAGCGTTTTGCTGAACCAACCAAGGACGAAATAAAAACTCTACTCAAAAACAAAACCCCCAAAAATACAAAAAAAAGCAACAAAATATGGAATGAAAGTATTTCATAGTAAGAAAATATTTTTTTTTCAAGAATTATTATTATCACATTTTTCACAAATTGCTACTGTAATTTTGTCGGTTTGTTTACATTTTTCATCTTTAAGCATTACAATTGTCATGCTCCACCCTGGACTTCCACTCTGGATATTACTTATCTCCCAGGTCAGCGCTAATCCGGATCCAGGACAGGAATTCCACCTAGCCTGCATTTCACTTCCTGGTTCTCTCTGCTGTGTATAAATAAGCCGTTCTCAGACCCTGACTTTGCCAGAACAGCTTGTTAGGGCCCGAGCCCTATGGGCGAAGGCCCTATTGTTCTTGTAAGAGTTCACTATTATTAGGGCCCGAGCCCTATGGGCGAAGGCCCTATTGTTCTTGTAAGAGTTCACTATTATTAGGGCCCGAGCCCTATAGGGCGAAGGCCCTATTGTTCTTGTAAGAGTTCACTATTATTAGGGCCCGAGCCCTATAGGGCGAAGGCCCTATTGTTCTTGTAAGAGTTCACTATTATTAGGGCCCGAGCCCTATAGGGCGAAGGCCCTATTGTTCTTGTAAGAGTTCACTATTATTATTCTTCCGTCTTCTTTATTTTTCTCCGCTGTTGGGCCATTTTCGGGGCACTTGCCATGGGCGAAAACGCACGAAATTTGGCACCAGTTCCGAGAATTGCCACTGCTACTCAGACCCAAAAGCCCAAACTTGGCCGGGGCTCAGGGCCTCTATAGCGCCCCCTAAGTCGTTGTGATTTTGGTCTCCCGCATTAAGGTGCCTGGTTGCCATGTAGTTCGTAGTAGTGGCATGCCATTTGGTACGCATATGTATCTCACTAAGCCGGACAAATATGTAATGCCAATGCATTAGCCACGCCCAACAGGAAGTGAGGTAATTTCACTTTTGTGCGAAATGCATGGCCACGAAGACGGCGCAACTCCTCCTAGACCGTTCATAGGAATGTCACCAAAATTGATACACATCATCTACAGACATGGCTGACAAAAGTTACTAAATACGTTTCACGTAGGATAAACCGTTCAGAATTTATACGTCAATCAATTTTCGATGCAAAATTTTACATGCTTAAAAATTCATAACAAATCTTCTGATTGCTCAAAACTGCTCATACTTCACACGCAAATCACTCATTGGGCTTCTGACATGTTAGCCAATATCTGTGATATTTCGCCACTGGGGGCGCTATTTTTGGGCAAAAAATCCAATCTTTCCTCAAATTTGGTCAAACTTCACGGCCACCCTCTTACTACCTCCCATGTCATGTATACCACATTTTGGGAATTTTCGTCCATGGGGGGCGCTGTTTCTGGCCGACGCAATTGCTCCAAAACGGGTTTTTGGTAAATAATTCCATAATGCTTTTCCTTCACACCACTACCTTGTGATAGTACGTTGCTGTTGTAGACGCTTATTTTTCCAACTCATAATCGCTCATGTACAGCATAGCGCCACCTTCTGACATGGGAAAAACCAAAAAATTTATTCTTCAAAAATCTATATCTCATCTTCTATTTACTCAATTGTCATCAAACTTCATACGCAAACTCTTCATAGCTTACCTGACATGTACGCCAAATTTTGTGCACTTTCGCCCCTGGGGGTGCTGGTTATGGCAGAAATGATATTGCAGCTTCTGATTTGTCAAACTTGGCAAGCAAACTCTTTACAAGACCCTTATTGGGGCGCTTGCCATGGTCGACAACGCACGAAATTTGGCTCCTTTTTCTTAGACTGCCACCGCTACTGAGAACCAGAAGCCCAGATCCAGGCGGGCCTCAGGGCCTCTATAGCGCCCCCTAACTCGTTGTGATTTTGGCCTCCCGCATTAAGGTGCCTGGTTGCCATGTAGTTTGTAGTAGTGGCATGCCATTTGGTACGCATATGTATCTCACTAAGCCGGACAAAAATGTAATGCCAATGCATTAGCCACGCCCAACAGGAAGTGAGGTAATTTCACTTTTGTGCGAAATGCATGGCCACGAAGACGGCGCAACTCCTCCTAGACCGTTCATAGGAATGTCACCAAAATTGATACACATCATCTACAGACATGGCTGCCAAAAGCTACTTAATACGTTTCACGTAGCATAAACCGTTCAGAAGTTATACGTCAATCAATTTTCAATGCAAAATTTTACATGCTTAACAATTCATAACAAATCTTCTATTTGCTCAAAACTGCTCATACTTCACAAGCAAATCCCTCATTGGGCTTCTGACATGTTACCCAATTTCTGTGATATTTCGCCACTGGGGGCGCTATTTTTGGGCAAAAAATCCAATCTTTCCTCTTTTCCTTCACACCACTACCTTGTGATAATACGTTGCTGTTGTAGACACTTATTTTTCCAACTCATAATCGCTCATGTACAGCATAGCGCCACCTACTGACATGGGAAAAACCAAAATATTTATTCTTGAAAAATCTATATCTCATCTTCTATTTACTCACTTGTCATCAAACTTCATACGCAAACTCTTCATAGCTCACCTGACATATACGCCAAATTTTGTGCACTTTCGCCCCTGGGGGTGCTGGTTATGGCAAAAATGATATTGCAGCTTCTGATTTTTCAAACTTGGCAGCAAACTCTTTACAAGACCCTTATTGGGGCGCTTGCCATGGTCGACAACGCACGAGATTTGGCTCCTTTTTCTTAGACTGCCACCGCTACTGAGAACCAGAGGCCCAGATCCAGGCGGGCCTCAGGGCCTCTATAGCGCCCCCTAACGTGTTGTGATTTTTGCCTCTCGCATTAAGGTGCCTGCTTGGCATATAGTTTCTAGTTATTATTATTAGGGCCCGAGCACCGTCCAGTGCAAGACCCTATTGTTTTTGAAGGATTATTATTATTATTTTTATTATTAGGCCCCGAGCACCGTCCAGTGCGAGACCCTATTGTTGCCATGTGTCCAATTCTGTGCTTTGTCGCCATTGTGGGAGTAATGTCTCTTGCCGAGGAAGCTGTGGAAGGTCTTTCGCGGGGACGCATGACCCCGCCCCCCTTGGCCGCTGGCGCGAGGGCCCGTCGAGGCCGCTTGCGGCTTTAATTAGGGCCCGAGCCCTATGGGCGAAGGCCCTATTGTTCTTGTAAGAGTTCACTATTATTATTCTTCCGTCTTCTTCTTCTTCCGTCTTCTTCTTCTTCTTTATTTTTCTCCGCTGTTGGGCCATTTTCGGGGCGCTTGCCATGGGCGAAAACGCACGAAATTTGGCACCAGTTCCGAGAATTGCCACCGCTACTCAGAACCAGAAGCCCAAACTTGGCCGGGGCTCAGGGCCTCTATAGCGCCCCCTAAGTCGTTGTGATTTTGGCCTCCCGCATTAAGGTGCCTGGGTGCCATGTAGTTTGTAGTAGTGGCATGCCATTTGGTACGCATATGTAACTCACTAAGCCGGACAAAAATTTAATGCCAATGCATTAGCCACGCCCAACAGGAAGTGAGGTAATTTCACTTTTGTGCGAAATGCATGGCCACGAAGACGGCGCAACTCCTCCTAGACCGTTCATAGGAATGTCACCAAAATTGATACACATCATCTGCAGACATGGCTGACAAAAGTTACTAAATACGTTTCACGTAGTATAAACCGTTCAGAAGTTATACGTCAATCAATTTTCGATGCAGAATTTTACATGCTTAAAAATTCATTACAAATCTTCTGATTGCTCAAAACTGCTCATACTTCACACGCTAATCACTCATTGGGCTTCTGACATGTTACCCAATTTCTGTGATATTTCGCCACTGGGGGCGCTATTTTTGGGCAAAAATTCCAATCTTTCCTCAAATTTGGTCAAACTTCACGGCCACCCTCTTACTACCTCCCATGTCATGTATACCACGTTTTGGGAATTTTCGTCCATGGGGGGCACTGTTTTTGGCCGACGCAATTGCTCCAAAACGGGTTTTTGGTAAATTATTCCATAATGCTTTTCCTTCACACCACTACCTTGTGATAGTATGTTGCTGTTGTAGACACTTATTTTTCCAACTCATCATCGCTCATGTACAGCATAGCGCCACCTACTGACATGGGAAAATCCAAAAAATTTATTCTTCAAAAATCTATATCTCATCTTCTATTTACTCAATTGTCATCAAACTTCATGCGCAAACTCTTCATAGCTCACCTGACATATACGCCAAATTTTGTGCACTTTCGCCACTGGGGGCGCTATTTTTGGGCAAAAAATCCAATCTTTCCTCAAATCTGGTCAAACTTCACGGCCACCCTCTTCCTACCTCCCATGTCATGTATACCACATTTTGGGAATTTTCGTCCATGGGGGGCGCTGTTTTTGGCCGACGCAATTGCTCCAAAACGGGTTTTTGGTAAATTATTCCATAATGCTTTTCCTTCACACCACTACCTTGTGAAAGTACGTTGCTGTTGTAGACACTTATTTTTCCAACTCATAATCGCTCATGTACAGCATAGCGCCACCTACTGACATGGGAAAAACCAAAAAATTTATTCTTCAAAAATCTGTATCTCATCTTCTATTTACTCAATTGTCATCAAACTTCATACGCAAACTCTTCATAGCTCACCTGACATATAGGCCAAATTTTGTGCACTTTCGCCCCTGGGGGTGCTGGTTATGGCAAAAATGATATTGCAGCTTCTGATTTGTCAACCTTGGCAAGCAAACTCTTTACAAGACCCTTATTGGGGTGCTTGCCATGGTCGACAACGCACGAAACTTGGCTCCTTTTTCTTAGACTGCCACCGCTACTGAGAACCAGAAGCCCAGATCCAGGCCGGCCTCAGGGCCTCTATAGCGCCCCCCGAGCACCGTTCAGTGCGAGACCCTATTGTTGCCATGTGTCCATTTCTGTGGTTTGTCGCCATTGTGGGAGTAATGTCTCTTGCCGAAGAAGCTGTGGAAGGTATTTCGCGGGGACGCATGCCCCCGCCCCCCTTGGCCGCTGGCGCGAGGGCCCGTCGAGGCCGCTTGCGGCTTTAATTAGGGCCCGAGCCCTATGGGCGAAGGCCCTATTGTTCTTGTAAGAGTTCACTATTATTATTCTTCCGTCTTCTTTATTTTTCTCCGCTGTTGGGCCATTTTCGGGGCGCTTGCCATGGGCGAAAACGCACGAAATTTGGCGCCACTTCCGAGAATTGCCACCGCTACTCAGAACCAAAAGCCCAAACTTGGCCGGGGCTCAGGGCCTCTATAGCGCCCCCTAAGTCGTTGTGATTTTGGCCTCCCGCATTAAGGTGCCTGGTTGCCATATAGTTTGTAGTACTGGCATGCCATTTGGTACGCATATGTAGCTCACTAAGCCGGACAAAAATGTAATGCCAATGCATTAGCCACGCCCAACAGGAAGTGAGGTAATTTCACTTTTGTGCGAAATGCATGGCCACGAAGACGGCGCAACTCCTCCTAGACCGTTCATAGGAATGTCACCAAAATTGATACACATCATCTACAGACATGGCTGACAAAAGTTACTAAATACGTTTCACGTAGGATAAACCGTTCAGAAGTTATACGTCAATCAATTTTCACTTCAAAATTTTACATGCTAAAAAATTCATAACAAATCTTCTAATTGCTCAAAACTGCTCATACTTCACACGCTAATCACTCATTGGGCTTCTGACATGTTACCCAATTTCTGTGATATTTCGCCACTGGGGGCGCTATTTTTGGGCAAAAAATCCAATCTTTCCTCAAACTTGGTCACACTTCACGGCCACCCTCTTACTACCTCCCATGTCATGTATACCACATTTTGGGAATTTTCGTCCATGGGGGGCGCTGTTTTTGTTACTACCTCCCATGTCATGTATACCACATTTTGGGAATTTTCGTCCATGGGGGGCGCTGTTTTTGGCCGACGCAATTTCTCCAAAATGGGTTTTTGGTTAATAATTCCATAATGCTTTTCCTTCACACCACTACCTTGTGATAGTACGTTGCTGTTGTAGACACTTATTTTTCCAACTCATAATCGCTCATGTACAGCATAGCGCCACCTACTGACATGGGAAAAACCAAAAAATTTATTCTTCAAAAATCTATATCTCATCTTCTATTTACTCAATTTTCATCACACTTCATACGCAAACTCTTCATAGGTCACCTGACATATACGCCAAATTTTGTGCACTTTCGCCCCTGGGGGTGCTGGTTATGGCAGAAATGATATTGCAGCTTCTGATTTGTCAACCTTGGCAAGCAAACTCTTTACAAGACCCTTATTGGGGCGCTTGCCATGGTCGACAACGCTCGAAATTTGGCTCCTTTTTCTTAGACTGCCACCGGTACTGAGAACCAGAAGCCCAGATCCAGGCGGGCCTCAGGGCCTCTATAGCGCCCCCTAACGTGTTGTGATTTTTGCCTCTCGCATTAAGGTGCCTGGTTGCCATGTAGTTTGTAGTAGTGGCATGCCCTTTGGTACGCATATGTATCTCACCAAGCCGGACAAAAATGTATTGCCAATGCATTAGCCACGCCCTACAGGAAGTGAGGTAATTTCACTTTTGTGCGAAATGCATGGCCACGAAGACGGCGCAACTCCTCCTAGAACGTTCATAGGAACGTCACCAAAATTGATACGCATCATCTACAGACATGGCTGACAAAAGTTCCTAAATACGTTTCAGGTAGGGTCAACCGTTCAGAAGTTATACGTCAATCATTTTTCAATGCAGAATTTTACATGCTTAAAAATTCATAACAAATCTTCTAATTGCTCAACACTGCTCATACTTGACACGCAAATCACTCATTGGGCTTCTGACATGTGACCCAATTTCTGTGATGTTTCGCCACTGGGGGCGCTATTTTTGGGCAAAAAATCCAATCTTTCCTCAAATTTGGTCAAACTTCGCGGCCACCCTCTTACTACCTCCCATGTCATGTATACCACATTTTGGGAATTTTCGTCCATGGGGGGCGCTGTTTTTGGCCCACGCAATTGCTCCAAAACGGGTTTTTGGTAAATAATTCCATAATGCTTTTCCTTCACACCACTACCTTGTGATTGTACATTGCTGTTGTAGACACTTATTTTTCCAACTCATAATCGCTCATGTACAGCATAGCGCCACCTACTGACATGGGAAAAACCAAAAAATTTATTCTTCAAAAATCTATATCTCATCTTCTATTTACTCAATTGTCATCAAACTTCATAGGCAAACTCTGCATAGCTCACCTGACATATACGCCAAATTTTGTGCACTTTCGCCCCTGGGGGTGCTGATTATGGCAAAAATGATATTGCAGCTTCTGATTTGTCAAACTTGGCAAGCAAACTCCTTTCAAGACCCTTATTGAGGTGCTTGCCATTGGTCGACAACGCACGAAGTGCGAGACCCTATTGTTGCCATGTGTCAAATTCTGTGCTTTGTCGCCATTGTGGGAGTAATGTCTCTTGCCGCAGAAGCTGTGGAAGGTTTTTCGCAGGGACGCATGCCCCCGCCCCCCTTGGCCGCTGGCGCGAGGGCCCGTCGACGCCGCTTGCGGCTTTAATTAGGGCCCGAGCCCTATAGGGCGAAGGCCCTATTGTTCTTGTAAGAGTTCACTATTATTATTCTTCCGTCTTCTCTTCTTCTTCTTCTTCTTTATTTTTCTCCGCTGTTGGGCCATTTTCGGGGCACTTGCCATGGGCGAAAACGCACCAAATTTGGCACCAGTTCCGAGAATTGCCACCGCTACTCAGAACCAAAAGCCCAAACTTGGCCGGGGCTCAGGGCCTCTATAGCGCCCCCTAAGTCGTTGTGATTTTGGCCTCCCGCTTTAAGGTGCCTGGGTGCCGTGTAGTTTGTAGTAGTGGCATGCCATTTGGTACGCATATGTACCTCACTAAGCTGGACAAAAATGTAATGCCAATGCATTAGCCACGCCCAACAGGAAGTGAGGTAATTTCACTTTTGTGCGAAATGCATGGTCACGAAGACGGCGCAACTCCTCCTAGACCGTTCATAGGAATGTCACCAAAATTGATACACATCATCTACAGACATGGCTGACAAAAGTTACTAAATAGGTTTCACGTAGGATAAACCGTTCAGAAGTTATACGTCAATCAATTTTCGATGCAAAATTTTACATGCTTAAAAATTCATCACAAATCTTCTGATTGCTCAAAACTGCTCATACTTCACACGCAAATCACTCATTGGGCTTCTGACATGTTACCCAATTTCTGTGATATTTCGCCACTGGGGGCGCTATTTTTCGGCAAAAAATCCAATCTTTCCTTAAATTTGGTCAAACTTCACGGCCACCCTCTTACTACCTCCCATGTCATGTATACCACGTTTTGGGTATTTTCGTCCATGGGGGGCGCTGTTTTTGGCCGACGCAATTGCTCCAAAACAGGTTTTTGGTAAATAATTCCATAATGCTTTTCCTTCACACCACTACCTTGTGATAGTACGTTGCTGTTGTAGACACTTACTTTTGCAACTCATAATTGCTCATGTACAGCATAGCGCCACCTACTGACATGGGAAAAACCAAAAAATTTATTCTTCAAAAATCTATATCTCATCTTCTATTTACTCAATTGTCATCAAACTTCATACGCAAACTCTTCATAGGTCTCCTGACATGTACGCCAAATTTTGTGCACTTTCGCCCCTGGGGGTGCTGCTTATGGCAAAAAAGATATTGCAGCTTCTGATTTGTCAAACTTGGCAAGCAAACTCTTTACAAGACCCTTATTGGGGCGCTTGCCATGGTCGACAACGCACGAAATTTGGCTCCTTTTTCTTAGACTGCCACCGCTACTGAGAACCAGAAGCCCAGATCCAGGCGGGCCTCAGGGCCTCTATAGCGCCCCCTAAGTCGTTGTGATTTTGGCCTCCCGCATTAAGGTGCCTGGTTGCCATGTAGTTTGTAGTAGTGGCATGCCATTTGGTACGCATATGTATCTCACCAAGCCGGACAAAAATGTAATGCCAAGGCATTAGCCACGCCCAACAGGAAGTGAGGTAATTTCACTTTTGTGCGGAATGCATGGCCACGAAGACGGCGGAACTCCTCCTAGGCCGTTCATAGGAATGTCACCAAAATTGATACACATCATCTACAGACATGGCTGACAAAAGTTTCTGAATTGGTTTCACGTAGGATAAACCGTTCAGAAGTTATACGTCAATCAATTTTCAATGCAAAGTTTTACATCCTTAAAAATTCATAACAAATTTTCTAATTGCTCAAAACTGCTCATACTTGACAGGCAAATCACTCATTGGGCTTCTGACATGTTACCCAATTTCTGTGATATTTCGCCACTGGGGGCGCTATTTTTCGGCAAAAAATCCAATCTTTCCTCAAATTTGGTCAAACTTCACGGCCACCCTCTTACTACCTCCCGTGTCATGTATACCACATTTTGGGAATTTTCGTCCATGGGGGGCGCTGTTTTTGGCCGACGCAATTGCTCCAAAACGGGTTTTGGGTAAATAATTCCATAATGCTTTTCCTTCACACCACTACCTTGTGGTAGTACATTGCTGTTGTAGACACTTATTTTTCCAACTCATAATCGCTCATGTACAGCATAGCGCCACCTACTGACATGGGAAAAACCAAAAAATTTATTCTTCAAAAATCAATATCTCATCTTCTATTTACTCAATCTTGATCAAACTTGATACTCACACTCTTAACAGGTCACCTGACATATGTGCCAAATTTTGTGAACTTTTGCCACTGGGGGCGCTGTTTTCAGGCAACAATTTATATCTCGGCTTCTGATTGGTCAAACTTGATCAACCTTGACACAACAACTCTTCATAGGCCCCTAGACATGTATACCAAATTTGGTGAACTTTCACCACTGGGGGCGCTCATTGTGCTGTAGCAGTTGCAGGAGAGGTGTTTACAATCATGAGGCACCAGGAGTATGTTGTTTTGGTTGCCTTAAACACACATGACTTGTGGGGAATGGGTAGGCAGTCGGGAGCAAGTGTTGTAGCGTTACATACAGACTAATAGATGTCTAACAGAAGACATTCCTATGTAGCTAAAGCTTGGTGACTGATGAGGTAAATACATTAATTTGGTTGGGAAGCCATGGCATAAAATGTTCTGTCCATGACAACATCTCAGCGCACCGTGTACTCTGTGTCCAATTCTGTGCTTTGTCGCCATTGTGGGAGTAATGTCTCTTGCCGAAGAAGCTGTGGAAGGTATTTCGCGGGGACGCATGCCCCCGCCCCCCTTGGCCGCTGGCGCGAGGGCCCGTCGAGGCCGCTTGCGGCTTTAATTAGGGCCCGAGCCCTATGGGCGAAGGCCCTATTGTTCTTGTAAGAGTTCACTATTATTATTCTTCCGTCTTCTTCTTCTTCTTCTTCTTCCGTCTTCTTCTTCTTCTTTATTTTTCTCCGCTGTTGGGCCATTTTCGGGGCACTTGCCATGGGCGAAAACGCATGAAATTTGGCGCCAGTTCCGAGAATTGGCACCACTACTCAGAACCATGAGGCACCAGGAGTATGTTGTTTTGGTTGCCTTAAACACACATGACTTGTGGGGGATGGGTAGGCAGTCTGGAGCAAATGTTGTAGCGTTACATACAGACTAATAGATGTCTAACAGCAGACAATCCTATGTAGCTATAGCTTGGTGACTGATGAGGTAAATACATTAATTTGGTTGGGAAGCCATGGCATAAAATGTTCTGTCCATGACAACATCTCAGCGCACCGTGTACTCTGTGTCCAATTCTGTGCTTTGTCGCCATTGTGGGAGTAATGTCTCTTGCCGAAGAAGCTGTGGAAGGTATTTCGCGGGGACGCATGCCCCCGCCCCCCTTGGCCGCTGGCGCGAGGGCCCGTCGAGGCCGCTTGCGGCTTTAATTAGGGCCCGAGCCCTATGGGCGAAGGCCCTATTGTTCTTGTAAGAGTTCACTATTATTATTCTTCCGTCTTCTTCTTCTTCTTCTTCTTCTTCCGTCTTCATCTTCTTCTTTATTTTTCTCCGCTGTTGGGCCATTTTCGGGGCGCTTGCCATGGGCGAAAATGCATGAAATTTGGCACCAGTTCCGAGAATTGCCACCGCTACTCAGAACCAGAAGCCCAAACTTGGCCGGGGCTCAGGGCCTCCATAGCGCCCCCTAAGTCGTTGTGATTTTGGCCTCCCGCATTAAGGTGCCTGGGTGCCAGGTAGTTTGTAGTAGTGGCATGCAATTTGGTAGGCATATGTATCTCACTAAGCCGGACAAAAATGTAATGCCAATGCATTAGCCACGCCCAACAGGAAGTGAGGTAATTTCACTTTTGTGCGAAATGCATGGCCACGAATACGGCGCAACTCCTCCTAGACCGTTCATAGGAATGTCACCACAATTGATACACATCATCTACAGACATGGCTGACAAAAGTTACTAAATACGTTTCACGTAGGATTAACCTTTCAGAAGTTATACGTCAATCAATTTTCGATGCAAAATTTTACATGCTTAAAAATTCATAACAAATCTTCTGATTGCTCAAAACTGCTCATACTTCACACGCAAATCACTCATTGGGCTTCTGACATGTTACCCAATTTCTGTGATATTTTGCCACTGGGGGCGCTATTTTTGGGCAAAAATTCCAATCTTTCCTCAATTTTGGTCACACTTCATGGCCACCCTCTTACTACCTCCCATGTCATGTATACCACGTTTTGGAAATTTTCGTCCATGGGGGGCGCTGTTTTTGGCCGACGCAATTGCTCCAAAACGGGTTTTTGGTAAATAATTCCATAATGCTTTTCCTTCACACCACTTCCTTGTGATAGTACGTTGCTGTTGTAGACACTTATTTTTCCAACTCATAAACGCTCATGTACAGCATAGCGCCACCTACTGACATGGGAAAAACCAAAAAATGTATTCTTCAAAAATCTATATCTCATCTTCTATTTACTCAATTGTCATCAAACTTCATACGCAAACTCTTCATAGCTCACCTGACGTCTACGCCAAATTTTGTGCACTTTCGCCCCTGGGGGTGCTGGTTATGGCAAAAATGATATTGCAGCATCTGATTTGTCAAACTTGCCAAGCCAACTCTTTACAAGACCCTTATTGGGGCGCTTGCCATGGTCGACAACGCACGAAATTTGGCTCCTTTTTCTTAGACTGCGACCGCTACTGAGAACCAGAAGCCCAGATCCAGGCGGGCCTCAGGGCCTCTATAGCGCCCCCTAACTCGTTGTGATTTTGGCCTCCCGCATTAAGGTGCCTGGTTGCCATGTAGTTTGTAGTAGTGGCATGCCATTTGGTATGCATATGTATCTCACTAAGCCGGACAAAAATGTATTGCCAATGCATTAGCCACGCCCAACAGGAAGTGAGGTAATTTCACTTTTGTGCGAAATGCATGGCCTCGAAGACGGCGCTACTCCTCCTAGACCGTTCATAGGAATGTCACCAAAATTGATACACATCATCTACAGACATGGCTGACAAAAGTTACTAAATAGGTTTCACGTAGCATAAACCGTTCAGAAGTTATACGTCAATCAATTTTCAATGCAAAATTTTACATGCTTAAAAATTCATAACAAATCTTCTACTTGCTCAAAACTGCTCATACTTCACACGCAGATCACTCATTGGGCTTCTGAGATGTTACCCACTTTGTGATATTTCGCCACTGGGGGCGCTATTTTTGGGCAAAAATTCCAGTCTTTCCTCAAATTTGGTCAAACTTCACGGCCACCCTCTTCCTACCTCCCATGTCATGTATACCACATTTTGGGAATTTTCGTCCATGGGGGGCGCTGTTTTTGGCCGACGCAATTGCTCCAAAACGGGTTTTTGGTAAATAATTCCATAATGCTTTTCCTTCACACCACTACCTTGTGATAGTGCGTTGCTGTTGTAGACACTTATTTTTCCAACTCATAATCGCTCATGTACAGCATAGCGCCACCTACTGACATGGGAAAAACCAAAAATTTTATTCTTCAAAAATCTATATCTCATCTTCTATTTACTCAATTGTCATCAAACTTCATACGCAAACTCTTCATAGCTCACCTGACATGTACGCCTAATTTTGTGCACTTTCGCCCCTGGGGGTGCTGGTTATGGCAAAAATGATATTGCAGCTTCTGATTTGTCAAACTTGGCAAGCAAACTCTTTACAAGACCCTTATTAGGGCGCTATTATTATTAGGGCCCGAGCACCGTACAGTGCGAGACCCTATCGTTGCCATGTGTCCAATTCTGTTCTTTGTCACCATTGCGGGAGTAATGTCTCTTGCCGAAGAAGCTGTGGAAGGTATTTCGCGGGGACGCATGCCCCCACCCCCCTTGGCCGCTGGCGCGAGGGCCCGTCGAGGCCGCTTGCGGCTTTAATTAGGGCCCGAGCCCTATAGGGCGAAGGCCCTATTGTTCTTGTAAGAGTTCACTATTATTATTCTTCCGTCTTCTTCTTCTTCTTCTTCTTTATTTTTCTCCGCTGTTGGGCCATTTTCGGGGCGCTTGCCATGGGCGAAAACGCGCGAAATTTGGCACCACTTCCGAGAATTGCCACCGCTACTCAGAACCAAAAGCCCAAACTTGGCCGGGGCTCAGGGCCTCTATAGCGCCCCCTAAGTCGTTGTGATTTTGGCCTCCCGCATTAAGGTGCCTGGTTGCCATATAGTTTGTAGTAGTGGCATGCCATTTGGTATGCATATGTATCTCACTAAGCCGGACAAAAATGTAATGCCAATGCATTAGCCACGCCCAACAGGAAGTGAGGTAATTTCACTTTTGTGCGAAATGCATGGCCACGAAGACGGCGCAACTCCTCCTAGACCGTTCATAGGAATGTCACCAAAATTGATATACATCATCTACAGACATGGCTGACAAAAGTTACTAAATACGTTTCATGTAGGATGAACCGTTCAGAAGTTATACGTCAATCAATTTTCACTTCAAAATTTTACATGCTAAAAAATTCATAACAAATCTTCTAATTGCTCAACACTGCTCATACTTCACAGGCTAATCACTCATTGGGCTTCTGACATGTTACCCAATTTCTGTGATATTTCGCCACTGGGGGCGCTATTTTTGGGCAAAAAATCCAATCTTTCCTCAAATTTGGTCAAACTTCACGGCCACCCTCTTACTACCTCCCATGTCATGTATACCACATTTTGGGAATTTTCGTCCATGGGGGGCGCTGTTTTTGGCCGACGCAATTTCTCCAAAACGGGTTTTTGGTAAATAATTCCATAATGCTTTCCCTTCACACCACTACCTTGTGATAGTACGTTGCTGTTGTGGACACTTATTTTTCCATCTCATAATCGCTCATGTACAGCATAGCGCCACCTACTGACATGGGAAAAACCAAAAAATTTATTCTTCAAAAATCTATATCTCATCTTCTATTTAATCAATTGTCATCAAACTTCATACGCAAACTCTTCATAGCTCACCTGACATATACGCCAAATTTTGTGCACTTTCGCCCCTGGGGGTGCTGGTTATGGCAGAAATGATATTGCAGCTTCTGATTTGTCAAACTTGGCAAGCAAACTCTTTACAAGACCCTTATTGGGGCGCTTGCCATGGTCGACAACGCACGAAATTTGGCTCCTTTTTCTTAGACTGCCACCGCTACTGAGAACCAGAAGCCCAGATCCAGGCGGGCCTCAGGGCCTCTATAGCGCCCCCTAAGTCGTTGTGATTTTGGCCTCCCGCATAAAGGTGCCTGGTTGCCATGTATTTTGTAGTAGTGGCATGCCATTTGGTACCCATATGTATCTCACTAAGCCGGACAAAAATGTAATGCCAATGCATTAGCCACGCCCAACAGGAAGTGAGGTAATTTCACTTTTGTGCGAAATGCATGGCCACGAAGACGGCGCAACTCCTCCTAGGCCGTTCATAGGAATGTCACCAAAATTGATAGTCATCATCTACAGACATGGCTGACAAAAGTTCCTAAATACGTTTCACGTAGGATAAGCCGTTCAGAAGTTATACGTCAATCGATTTTCAATGCAAAATTTTACATGCTTAAAAATTCATAACAAATCTTCTAATTGGTCAAAACTGCTCAGACTTCACACGCAAATCACTCATTGGGCTTCTGACATGCTACCCAATTTCTGTGATATTTCGCCACTGGGGGCGCTATTTTTGGGCAAAAAATCCAATCTTTCCTCAAATTTGGTCAAACTTCACGGCCACCCTCTTACTACCTCCCATGTCATGTATACCTCATTTTGGGAATTTTCGTCCATGGGGGGCACTGTTTTTGGCCGACGCAATTGCTCCAAAACAGGTTTTTGGTAAATAATTCCATAATGCTTTTCCTTCACACCACTACCTTGTGATAGTACGTTGCTGTTGTAGACACTTAATTTTCCAACTCATAATCGCTCATGTACTGCATAGCGCCACCTACTGACATGGGAGAAACCAAAACATTTATTCTTCAAAAATCAATATCTCATCTTCTATTTACTCAATCTTGATCAAACTTGATACGCACGCTCTTAACAGGTCACCTGACATATCTCCCAAATTTTGTGAACTTTTGCCACTGGGGGCGCTGTTTTCAGGCAACAATTTATATCTCGGCTTCTGATTGGTCAAGCTTGATCAAACTTGACACAACAACTCTTCATAGGTCCCTTGACATGTATACCAAATTTGGTGAACTTTCACCACTGGGGGCGCTCATTGCGCTGTAGAAGTTGCAGGAGAGGTGTTTACAATCATGAGGCACCAGGAGTATGTTGTTTTGGTTGCCTTAAACACACATGACTTGTGGGGGATGGGTAGGCAGTCGGGAGCAAGTGTTGCAGCGTTACATACAGACTAATAGATGTCTAACAGAAGACAATCCTATGTAGCTATAGCTTGGTGACTGATGAGGTAAATACATTAATTTGGTTGGGAAGCCATGGCATAAAATGTTCTGTCCATGACAACATCTCAGCGCACCGTGTACTCTGTGTCCAATTCTGTGCTTTGTCGCCATTGTGGGAGTAATGTCTCTTGCCGAAGACGCTGTGGAAGGTATTTCGCGGGGACGCATGCCCCCGCCCCCCTTGGCCGCTGGCGCGAGGGCCCGTCGAGGCCGCTTGCGGCTTTAATTAGGGCCCGAGCCCTACTGGGCGAAGGCCCTATTGTTCTTGTAAGAGTTCACTATTATTAGGGCCCGAGCCCTATAGGGCGAAGGCCCTATTGTTCTTGTAAGAGTTCACTATTATTATTCTTCCGTCTTCTTCTTCTTCTTTATTTTTCTCCGCTGTTGGGCCATTTTCGGGGCGCTTGCCATGGGCGAAAACGCACGAAATTTGGCACCACTTCCGAGAATTGCCACCGCTACTCAGAACCAAAAGCCCAAACTTGGCCGGGGCTCAGGGCCTCTATAGCGCCCCCTAAGTCGTTGTGATTTTGGCCTCCCGCATTAAGGTGCCTGGTTGCCATATAGTTTGTACTTCTGGCATGCCATTTGGTATGCATATGTATCTCACTAAGCCGGACAAAAATGTAATGCCAATGCATTAGCCACGCCCAACAGGAAGTGAGGTAATTTCACTTTTGTGCGAAATGCATGGCCACGAAGACGGCGCAACTCCTCCTGGACCGTTCATAGGAATGTCACCAAAATTGATACACATCATCTACAGACATGGCTGACAAAAGTTACTAAATACGTTTCACGTAGGATAAATCCTTCAGAAGTTATACGTCAATCAATTATCGCTGCAAAATTTTACATGCTTAAAAATTCATAACAAATCTTCTGATTGCTCAAAACTGCTCATACTTCACACGCAAATCACTCATTGGGCTTCTGACATGTTACCCAATTTCTGTGCTATTTCGCCACTGGGGGCGCTATTTTTGGGCTAAAATTCCAATCTTTCCTCAAATTTGGTCAAACTTCACAGCCACCCTCTTACTACCTCCCATGTCATGTATACCACGTTTTGGAAATTTTCGTCCATGGGAGGCGCTGTTTTTGGCCGACGCAATTGCTCCAAAACGGGTTTTTGGTAAATAATTCCATAATGCTTTTCCTTCACACCACTACCTTGTGATAGTACGTTGCTGTTGTAGACACTTATTTTTCCAACTCATAATTGCTCATGTACAGCATAGCGCCACCTACTGACATGGGAAAAACCATAAAATTTATTCTTCAAAAATCTATATCTCATCTTCTATTTACTCTATTGTCATCAAACTTCATACGCAAACTCTTCATAGGTCACCTGACATGTACGCCAAATTTTGTGCACTTTCGCCCCTGGGGGTGCTGGTTATGGCAAAAATGATATTGCAGCTTCTGATTTGTCAAACTTGCCAAGCAAACTCTTTACAAGACCCTTCTTGGGGCGCTTGCCATGGTCGACAACGCACGAAATTTGGCTCCTTTTTCTTAGACTGCCACCGCTACTGAGAACCAGAAGCCCAGATCCAGGCGGGCCTCAGGGCCTCTATAGCGCCCCCTAACTCGTTGTGATTTTGGCCTCCCGCATTAAGGTGCCTGGGTGCCATGTAGTTTGTAGTAGTTGCATGCCATTTGGTACGCATATGTATCTCACTAAGCCGGACAAAAATGTAATGCCAATGCATTAGCCACGCCCTACAGGAAGTGAGGTAATTTCACTTTTGTGCGAAATGCATGGCCACGAAGACGGCGCAACTCCTCCTAGACCGTTCATAGGAATGTCACCAAAATTGATACACATCATCTACAGACATGGCTGACAAAAGTTACTAAATAGGTTTCACGTAGGATAAACCGTTCAGAAGTTATACGTCAATCAATTTTCAATGCAAAATTTTACATGCTTAAAAATTCATATCAAATCTTCTACTTGCTCAAAACTGCTCATACTTCACACGCAGATCACTCATTGGGCTTCTGACATGTTAACCACTTTCTGTGATATTTCGCCACTGGGGGCGCTATTTTTGGGCAAAAATTCCAATCTTTCCTCAAATTTGGTCAAACTTCACGGCCACCCTCTTACTACCTCCCATGTCATGTATACCACATTTTGGGAATTTTCGTCCATGGGGGGCGCTGTTTTTGGCCGACGCAATTGCTCCAAAACGGGTTTTTGGTAAATAATTCCATAATGCTTTTCCTTCACACCACTACCTTGTGATAGTGCGTTGCTGTTGTAGACACTTATTTTTCCAACTCATAATCGCTCATGTACAGCATAGCGCCACCTACTGACATGGGAAAAACCAAAAATTTTATTCTTCAAAAATCTATATCTCATCTTCTATTTACTCAATTGTCATCAAACTTCATACGCAAACTCTTCATAGCTCACCTAACATGTACGCCAAATTTTGTGCACTTTCGCCCCTGGGGGTGCTGGTTATGGCAGAAATGATATTGCAGCTTCTGATTTGTCAAACTTGGCAAGCAAACTCTTTACAAGACCCTTATTGGGGCGCTATTATTATTAGGGCCCGAGCACCGTACAGTGCGAGACCCTATCGTTGCCATGTGTCCAATTCTGTGCTTTGTCGCCATTGCGGGAGTAATGGCTCTTGCCGAAGAAGCTGTGGAAGGTATTTCGCGGGGACGCATGCCCCCGCCCCCCTTGGCCGCTGGCGCGAGGGCCCGTCGAGGCCGCTTGCGGCTTTAATTATTCTTCTTCCGTCTTCTTCTTTATTTTTCTCCGCTGTTGGGCCATTTTCGGGGCGCTTGCCATGGGCGAAAACGCACGAAATTTGGCACCAGTTCCGAGAATTGCCACCGCTACTCAGAACCAAAAGCCCAAACTTGGCCGGGGCTCAGGGCCTCTATAGCGCCCCCTAAGTCGTTGTGATTTTGGCCTCCCGCATTACGGTGCCTGGTTGACATATAGTTTGTAGTACTGGCATGCCATTTGGTACACCTACGTATCTCACTAAGCCGGACAAAAATGTAATGCCAATGCATTAGCCACGCCCAACAGGAAGTGAGGTAATTTCACTTTTGTGCGAAATGCATGGGCACGAAGACGGCGCAACTCCTCCTAGAACGTTCATAGTAATGTCTCCAAAATTGATACACATCATCTACAGACATGGCTGACAAAAGTTACTAAATACGTTTCACGTAGGATCAACCGTTCAGAAGTTATACGTCAATCAATTTTCACTTCAAAATTTTACATGCTTAAAAATTCATAACAAATCTTCTAATTGCTCAAAACTGCTCATACTTCACACGCAGATCACTCATGGGGCTTCTGACATGTTACCCAATTTCTGTGATATTTCGCCACTGGGGGCGCTATTTTTGGGCAAAAATTCCAATCTTTCCTCAAATTTGGTCAAACTTCACGGCCACCCTCTTACTACCTCCCATGTCATGTATACCACATTTTGGAAATTTTCGTCCATGGGGGGCGCTGTTTTTGGCCAACACAATTGCTCCAAAATGGGTTTTTGGTAAATTATTCCATAATGCTTTTCCTTCACACCACTTCCTTATGACAGTACGTTGCTGTTGTAGACACTTGTTTTTCCAACTCATAATCGCTCATGTACAGCATAGCGCCACCTACTGACATGGGAAAAACCAAAAAATTTATTCTTCAAAAATCTATATCTCATCTTCTATTTACTCAATTGTCATCAAACTTCATACACAAACTCTTCATAGCTCACCTGACAAATACGCCAAATTTTGTGCACTTTCGCCACTGGGGGCGCTATTTTGGGGCAAAAAATCCAATCTTTCCTCAAATTTGGTCAAACTTCACGGCCACCCTCTTACTACCTCCCATGTCATGTATACCACATTTTGGGAATTTTCGTCCATGGGGGGCGCTGTTTTTGGCCCACGCAATTGCTCCAAAACGGGTTTTTGGTAAATGATTCCATAATGCTTTTCCTTCACACCACTGCCTTGTGATAGTACGTTGCTGTTGTAGACACTTATTTTTCCAACTCATAATCGCTCATGTACAGCATAGCGCCACCTACTGACATGGGAAAAACCCATAAATTTATTCTTCAAAAATCTATATCTCATCTTCTATTTATACAATTGTCATCAAACTTCATACGCAAACTCTTCATAGCTCTCCTGACATATACGCCAAATTTTGTGCACTTTCGCCCCTGGTGTTGCCCTGTGTCCAATTCTGTGCTTTGTCGCCGTTGTGGGAGTAATATCTCTTGCCGAAGAAGCTGTGTAAGGTATTTCGCGGGGACGCATGCCCCCGCCCCCCTTGGCCGCTGGCGCGAGGGCCCGTCGAGGCCACTTGCGGCTTTAATTAGGGCCCGAGCCCTATAGGGCGAAGGCCCTATTGTTCTTGTAAGAGTTCACTATTATTATTCTTCCGTCTTCTTCTTCTTCTTTATTTTTCTCCGCTGTTGGGCCATTTTCGGGGCGCTTGCCATGGGCGAAAACGCACGAAATTTGGCACCACTTCCGAGAATTGACACCGCTACTCAGAACCAAAAGCCCAAACTTGGCCGGGGCTCAGGGCCTCTATAGCGCCCCCTAAGTTGTTGTGATTTTGGCCTCCCGCATTAAGGTGCCTGGTTGCCATATAGTTTGTAGTGCTGGCATGCCATTTGGTATGCATATGTATCTCACTAAGCTGGACAAAAATGTAATGCCTATGCATTAGCCACGCCCAACAGGAAGTGAGGTAATTTCACTTTTGTGCGAAATGCATGGCCACGAAGACGGCGCAACTCCTCCTAGACCGTTCATAGCAATGTCACCAAAATTGATACACATCATCTACAGACATGGCTGACAAAAGTTACTAAATACGTTTCACGTAGCATACACCGTTCAGAAGTTATACGTCAATCAATTTTCACTTCAAAATTTTACATGCTAAAAAATTCATAACAAATCTTCTAATTGCTCAAAACTGCTCATACTTCACCAGCTAATCAGTCATTGGGGTTCTGACATGTTACCCAATTTCTGTGATATTTCGCCACTGGGGGCGCTATTTTTGGGCAAAAAATCCAATCTTTCCTCAAATTTGGTCAAACTTCACGGCCACCCTCTTACTACCTCCCATGTCATGTATACCACATTTTGTGAATTTTCGTCCATGGGGGGCGCTGTTTTTGGCCGACGCAATTTCTCCAAAATGGGTTTTTGGTTAATAATTCCATAATGCTTTTCCTTCACACCACTACCTTGTGATAGTACGTTGCTGTTGTAGACACTTATTTTTCCAACTCATAATCGCTCATGTACAGCATAGCGCCACCTACTGACATGGGAAAAACCAAAAAATTTATTCTTCAAAAATCTATATCTCATCTTCTATTTACTCAATTGTCATCAAACTTCATACGCAAACTCTTCATAGCTCACCTGACATATACGCCAAATTTTGTGCACTTTCGCCCCTGGGGGTGCTGATTATGGAAAAAATGATATTGCAGCTTCTGATTTGTCAACCTTGGCAAGCAAACTCTTTATAAGACCCTTATTGGGGCGCTTGCCATGGTCGACAACGCTCGAAATTTGGCTCCTTTTTCTTAGACTGCCACCGCTACTGAGTACCAGAAGCCCAGATCCAGGCGGGCCTCAGGGCCTCTATAGCGCCCCCTAACGTGTTGTGATTTTTGCCTCTCGCATTAAGGTGCCTGGTTGCCATGTAGTTTGTAGAAGTGGCATGCCCTTTGGTACGCATATGTATCTCACCAAGCCGGACAAAAATGTAATGCCAATGCATTGGCCACGCCCTACAGGAAGTGAGGTAATTTCACTTTTGTGCGAAATGCATGGCCACGAAGACGGCGCAACTCCTCCTAGACCGTTCATAGGAACATCACCAAAATTGACACACATCATCTACAGACACGGCTGACAAAAGTTGCTAAATACGTTTCACGTTGGGTAAATCCGTTCAGAAGTTATACGTCAATCGTTTTTCAATGCAGAATTTTACATGCTTAAAAATTCATTACAAATCTTCTAATTGCTCAACACTGCTCATACTTCACACGCAAATCTCTCATTGGGCTTCTGACATGTGACCCAATTTCTGTGATGTTTCGCCACTGGGGGCGCTATTTTTGGGCAAAAAATCCAATCTTTCCTCAAATTTGGTCAAACTTCACGGCCACCCTCTTACTACCTCCCATGTCATGTATACCACATTTTGGGAATTTTCGTCCATGGGGGGCGCTGTTTTTGGCCGACGCAATTTCTCCAAAATGGGTTTTTGGTTAATAATTCCATAATGCTTTTCCTTCACACCACTACCTTGTGATAGTACGTTGCTGTTGTAGACACTTATTTTTCCAACTCATAATCGCTCATGTACAGCATAGTGCCACCTACTGACATGGGAAAAACCAAAAAATTTATTCTTCAAAAATCTATATCTCATCTTCTATTTACTCAATTGTCATCAAACTTCATACGCAAACTCTTCATAGCTCACCTGACATATACGCCAAATTTTGTGCACTTTCGCCCCTGGGGGTGCTGATTATGGAAAAAATGATATTGCAGCTTCTGATTTGTCAAACTTGGCAAGCAAACTCTTTTCAAGACCCTTATTGAGGCGCTTGCCATGGTCGACAACGCATGAAGTGCGAGACCCTATTGTTGCCATGTGTCCAATTCTGTGCTTTGTCGCCATTGTGGGAGTAATGTCTCTTGCCGCAGAAGCTGTGGAAGGTATTTCGCAGGGACGCGTGCCCCCGCCCCACTTGGCCGCTGGCGCGAGGGCCCGTCGAGGCCGCTTGCGGCTTTAATTATTCTTCTTCTTTATTTTTCTCCGCTGTTGGGCCATTTTCGGGGCGCTTGCCATGGGCGAAAACGCGCGAAATTTGGCGCCACTTCCGAGAATTGCCACCGCTACTCAGAACCAAAAGCCCACACTTGGCCGGGGCTCAGGGCCTCTATAGCGCCCCCTAAGTCGTTGTGATTTTGGCCTCCCGCATTAAGGTGCCTGGTTGCCATATAGTTTGTAGTAGTGGCATGCCATTTGGTATGCATATGTATCTCACTAAGCCGGACAAAAATGTAATGCCAATGCATTAGCCACGCCCAACAGGAAGTGAGGTAATTTCACTTTTGTGTGAAATGCATGGCCACGAAGACGGCGCAACTCCTCCTAGACCGTTCATAGGAATGTCACCAAAATTGATACACATCATCTACAGACATGGCTGACAAAAGTTACTAAATACGTTTCACGTTGCATTAACCGTTCAGAAGTTATACGTCAATCAATTTTCACTTCAAAATTTTACATGCTAAAAAATTCATAACAAATCTTCTAATTGCTCAACACTGCTCATACTTCACACGCTAATCACTCATTGGGCTTCTGACATGTTACCCAATTTCTGTGATATTTCGCCACTGGGGGCGCTATTTTTGGGCAAAAAATCCAGTCTTTCCTCAAATTTGGTCAAACTTCACGGCCACCCTCTTACTACCTCCCATGTCATGTATACCACATTTTGGGAATTTTCGTCCATGGGGGGCGCTGTTTTTGGCCGACGCAATTTCTCCAAAACGGGTTTTTGGTAAATTATTCCATAATGCTTTTCCTTTACACCACTACCTTGTGATAGTGCGTTGCTGTTGTGGACACTTATTTTTCCATCTCATAATCACTCATGTACAGCATAGCGCCACCTACTGACATGGGAAAAACCAAAAAATTTATTCTTCAAAAATCTATATCTCATCTTCTGTTTACTCAATTGTCATCAAACTTCATACGCAAACTCTTCATAGCTCACCTGACGTGTACGCCAAATTTTGTGCACTTTCGCCCCTGGGGGTGCGGGTTATGGCAGAAATGATATTGCAGCTTCTGATTTGTCAAACTTGGCAAGCAAACTCTTTACAAGACCCTTTTTGGGGCGCTTGCCATGGTCGACATCGCACGAAATTTGGCTCCTTTTTCTTAGACTCCCACCGCTACTGAGAACCAGAAGCCCAGATCCAGGCGGGCCTCAGGGCCTCTATAGCGCCCCCTAACTCATTGTGATTTTGGCCTCCCGCATTAAGGTGCCTGGTTGCCATGTAGTTTGTAGTAGAGGCATGCCATTTGGTACGCATATGTATCTCACTAAGCCGGACAAAAATGTAATGCCAATGCATTAGCCACGCCCAACAGGAAGTAAGGTAATTTCACTTTTGTGCGAAATGCATGGCCACGAAAACGGCGCAACTCCTCCTAGACCGTTCATAGGAATGTCACCAAAATTGATACACATCATCTACAGACATCGCTGACAAAAGTTCCTAAATACGTTTCACGTAGAATAAACCGTTCAGAAGTTATACGTCAATCAATTTTCAATGCAAAATTTTACATGCTTAAAAATTCATAACATATCTTCAAATTGCTCAAAACTGCTCATACTTCACACGCAAATCACTCATTGGGCATCTGACATGTTCCCCAATTTCTGTGATATTTCGCCACTGGGGGCGCTATTTTTGGGCAAAAAATCCAATCTTTCCTCAAATTTGGTCAAACTTCACGGCCACCCTCTTACTACCTCCCATGTCATGTACACCTCATTTTGGGAATTTTCGTCCATGGGGGGCGCTGTTTTTGGCCAACGCAATTGCTCCAAAACAGGTTTTTGGTAAATAATTCCATAATGCTTCTCCTTCACACCACTACCTTGTGGTAGTACGTTGCTGTTGTAGACACTTATTTTTCCAACTCATTATCGCTCATGTGCAGCATAGCGCCACCTACTGACATGGGAGAAACCAAAAAATTTATTCTTCAAAAATCAATATCTCATCTTCTATTTTCTCAATCTTGATCAAACTTGATACGCACACTCTTAACAGGTCACCTGACATATGTGCCAAATTTTGTGAACTTTTGCCACTGGGGGCGCTGTTTTCAGGCAACAATTTATATCTCGGCTTCTGATTGGTCAAACTAGATCAAACTTTACAAAACAACTCTTCATAGGTCCCTTGACATGTATACCAAATTTGGTGAACTTTCACCACTGGGGGCGCTCATTGCGCTGTAGCAGTTGCAGGAGAGGTGTTTACAATCATGAGGCACCAGGAGTATGTTGTTTTGGTTGCCTTAAACACACATGACTTGTGGACCACTGGGGGCGCTCATTGCACTGTAGCAGTTGCAGGAGAGGTGTTTACAATCATGAGGCACCAGGAGTATGTTGTTTTGGTTGCCTTAAACACACATGACTTGTGGGGAATGGGTAGGCAGTCGGGAGCAAGTGTTGTAGCATAGCACCACCTACTGACATGGGAGAAACCAAAAAATTTATTCTTCAAAAATCAATATCTCATCTTCTATTTTCTCAATCTTGATCAAACTTGATACGCACACTCTTAACAGGTCACCTGACATATGTGCCAAATTTTGTGAACTTTTGCCACTGGGGGCGCTGTTTTCAGGCAACAATTTATATCTCGGCTTCTGATTGGTCAAACTTGATCAAACTTTACAAAACAACTCTTCATAGGTCCCTTGACATGTATACCAAATTTGGTGAACTTTCACCACTGGGGGCGCTCATTGCGCTGTAGCAGTTGCAGGAGAGGTGTTTACAATCATGAGGCACCAGGAGTATGTTGTTTTGGTTGCCTTAAACACACATGACTTGTGGACCACTGGGGGCGCTCATTGCACTGTAGCAGTTGCAGGAGAGGTGTTTACAATCATGAGGCACCAGGAGTATGTTGTTTTGGTTGCCTTAAACACACATGACTTGTGGGGAATGGGTAGGCAGTCGGGAGCAAGTGTTGTAGCATAGCACCACCTACTGACATGGGAGAAACCAAAAAATTTATTCTTCAAAAATCAATATCTCATCTTCTATTTTCTCAATCTTGATCAAACTTGATACGCACACTCTTAACAGGTCACCTGACATATGTGCCAAATTTTGTGAACTTTTGCCACTGGGGGCGCTGTTTTCAGGCAACAATTTATATCTCGGCTTCTGATTGGTCAAACTTGATCAAACTTTACAAAACAACTCTTCATAGGTCCCTTGACATGTATACCAAATTTGGTGAACTTTCACCACTGGGGGCGCTCATTGCGCTGTAGCAGTTGCAGGAGAGGTGTTTACAATCATGAGGCACCAGGAGTATGTTGTTTTGGTTGCCTTAAACACACATGACTTGTGGACCACTGGGGGCGCTCATTGCACTGTAGCAGTTGCAGGAGAGGTGTTTACAATCATGAGGCACCAGGAGTATGTTGTTTTGGTTGCCTTAAACACACATGACTTGTGGGGAATGGGTAGGCAGTCGGGAGCAAGTGTTGTAGCGTTACATACAGACTAATAGATGTCTACCAGAAGACAATCCTATGTAGCTATAGCTTGGTGACTGATGAGGTAAATACATTAATTTGGTTGGGAAGCCATGGCATAAAATGTTCTGTCCATGACAACATCTCAGCGCACCGTGTACTCTGTGTCCAATTCTGTGCTTTGTCACCATTGTGGGAGTAATGTCTCTTGCCAAAGAAGCTGTGGAAGGTGTTTCGCGGGGACGCATGCCCCCGCCCCCCTTGGCCGCTGGCGCGAGGGCCCGTCGAGGCCGCTTGCGGCTTTAATTATTCTTCCGTCTTCTTTATTTTTCTCCGCTGTTGGGCCATTTTCGGGGCGCTTGCCATGGGCGAAAACGCACGAAATTTGGCACCAGTTCCGAGAATTGCCACCGCTACTCAGACCCAAAAGCCCAAACTTGGCCGGGGCTCAGGGCCTCTATAGCGCCCCCCGAGCACTGTACAGTGCGAGACCCTATTGTTACCATGTGTCCAATTCTGTGCTTTGTCGCCATTGTGGGAGTACTGTCTCTTGCCGAAGAAGCTGTGGAAGTTATTTCGCGGGGACGCATGCCCCCGCCCCCCTTGGCCGCTGGCGCGAGGGCCCGTCGAGGCCGCTTGTGGCTTTAATTATTCTTCCGTCTTCTTCTTCTTCTTCTTCTTTATTTTTCTCCGCTGTTGGGCCATTTTTGGAGCGCTTGCCATGGGCAAAAACGCACGAAATTTGGCACCACTTCCGAGAATTGCCACCGCTACTCAGAACCAAAAGCCCAAACTTGGCCAGGGCTCAGGGCCTCTATAGCGCCCCCTAAGTCGTTGTGATTTTGGCCTCCCGCATTAAGGTGCCTGGTTGCCATTTAGTTTGCAGTACTGGCATGCCATTTGGTACGCATATGTATCTAACTAAGCCGGACAAAAATGTAATGCCAATGCATTAGCCACGCCCAACAGGAAGTGAGGTAATTTCACTTTTGTGCGAAATGCATGGCCACGAAGACGGCGCAACTCCTCCTAGACCGTTCATAGGAACGTCACCAAAATTGATACACATCATCTACAGACATGGCTGACAAAAGTTGCTAAATACGTTTCACGTAGGGTTAACCGTTCAGAAGTTATACGTCAATCATTTTTCAATGCAGAATTTTACATGCTTAAAAATTCATAACAAATCTTCTAATTGCTCAACACTGCTCATACTTCACACGCAAATCACTCATTGGGCTTCTGACATGTGACCCAATTTCTGTGATGTTTTGCCACTGGGGGCGCTATTTTTGGGCAAAAAATCCAATCTTTCCTCAAATTTGGTCAAACTTCACGGCCACCCTCTTACTACCTCCCATGTCATGTATACCACATTTTGGGAATTTTCATCCATGGGGGGCGCTGTTTTTGGCCCACGCAATTGCTCCAAAACGGGTTTTTGGTAAATAATTCCATAATGCTTTTCCTTCACACCACTACCTTGTGATTGTACGTTGCTGTTGTAGACACTTATTTTTCCAACTCATAATCGCTCATGTACAGCATAGCGCCACCTACTGACATGGGAAAAACCAAAAAATTTATTCTTCAAAAATCTATATCTCATCTTCTATTTACTCAATTGTCATCAAACTTCATACGCATACTCTTCATAGCTCACCTGACATATACGCCAAATTTTGTGCACTTTCGCCCCTGGGGGTGCTGATTATGGCAAAAATGATATTGCAGCTTCTGATTTGTCAAACTTGGCAAGCAAACTCTTTTCAAGACCCTTATTGAGGCGCTTGCCATGGTCGACAACGCACGAAGTGCGAGACCCTATTGTTGCCGTGTGTCCAATTCTGTGCTTTGTCGCCATTGTGGGAGTAATGTCTCTTGCCGCAGAAGCTGTGGAAGGTTTTTCGCAGGGACGCATGCCCCCGCCCCCCTTGGCCGCTGGCGCGAGGGCCCGTCGAGGCCGCTTGCGGCTTTAATTTTGCTATTCTAGCCGTTTCTGTGCCTTGATTGTGTTTAATGGTTTTTGCTCAAGCTATTTTTCTAGTTCATGGTTTTTGCACTAAGGTTTTTTTTTTTCTAGTTCATGGTTTTTGTACTTGGGTTTTTTTCTTGTTTGTTTTTTTGCTCTAGTGTTTTTGTCCTTGTCTGTCTTGTGTTTTTGTCAAGTTTTTTGTCTCTTTGTACCTGGACTGTTTTTGCCATTTGTTTTGTTTACCTTTTTTGCCACGCCCTTTCCCTGGATTAAATCTCCTTATTTATTGGATTACTGCCTGTATGTTCTGCTTCTGGATCCTAATCTCACCACCCCTAACAGTACGTTCTGGCCAGCATGGATCCAGCAGAACTCACCCGTCTGAGAACAGCCATCCAGCAGCAAAGGACTCTCCTCGGGACCCATCAACAAGACCTCCAGCAGATCACCCAGAACCTCGCCACCCTGTCCAACTCACTCAACCTCCTCACCACACAGATGCAGCGCTATCAAGCCGTGCCTACCCCTGCCCAGCCGTCTCCTACTTCAGCTCCTGCCACTGCTCTTCTCCGCGAACCGAGACTTCTAGCGCCTCAGCCCAATGATGGAGAACCAGATACTTGCAGATCGTTTCTGTCTCAATGCTCTTTGATCCTAGAACTACAACCTCTGGCCTTCCCCACAGAACGATCCCAGGTAGTATATACAATTACGCTCTTCACCAGCAAGGCCAGAGAGTGGGGAACAGCGGCCTGGGATGCTGATGCACCCTTTTGTTCCTGTTTCAAGGATTTCTCCGAGGAGATGAGGCAAACTTTTGACTGTTCTCTGTCTGGCCGGGAGGCGGCTAGAGGGCTCATGGAGCTGCAGCAGGGGTCCTGGTCTACCTTGGACTACGCCATCGAGTTCCGGACGTTGGCGACATCGTACGGTTGGAACGAGAGTGCCCAGATCGCCGTGTTCCTGCACGGCCTGTCTGACGCCATTAAGGACAAATTGGTATTGTGGGAACTGCCGTCGAACCTCTCCAGCCTCCTAGACCTCGCCAACTGCATCGATGCCCAGGTCCAGCAATGGAGGAGAGAGAAGAACCGCCCCAGCTTCACGTCCTCTCCACCCCCCGCCGCATCTGTCGAACCCATGCAGGTAGACCGGGGTCGGGTGTCAGCGGAGGAACGACCGCGCCGGCGGAGCACAGGGGCTTGTTTCTATTGTGGTCAGCGAGGACACATCTGCCAAGCCTGCCCACTAAAGGGAACGAGACCAGTGGGCAACACTCGGATCCAGCCCCCGCTGATCGACCATTACTCCCTGTCATCGTCATCCACGACAACCAGCATCACCATCTCCAGGCTCTCGTTGACTCAGGGGCAGACAGGAACCTGATCTGCTCTGCCACCATCAAGCGTCTGGGAATTCCACTACTTGCCCTCGACGTCCCTCTCACAGTCCTGACACTCAATGACACTGGCTTGACCACCATCACCCATCTTACTGCCCCGCTCATCCTGAGGATTTCCGGCAACCTCTCTGAAACCATCCAACTCCACATCATGAACAACCCTCACGTACCCATCATCCTAGGATTACCCTGGTTAACACAGCACAAACCCCACCTAAACTGGGCCGATAATACCATCCTAGGCTGGAGTCATTCCTGCCTAGCTTCCTGCCTGAACTCCGCTCTGCCTCCCACCAAACCACTGCAGCCTTCAGCCAGCGAGTTTCCCGACCTCTCACTTGCCTCTGGAATACCTGGACTTAAGACTTGTTTTCAGCAAGACCCAAGCAGTGTCCCTCCCTCCTCACAGACCCTATGACTGTGGAATCAACTTCCTGCCCGGGACGGCGCCACCCAAAGGACGACTCTACTCTTTCTCCCGTTGAAAGGCAAGGCATGGAGAAGTACATCTCCGAGTCTCTGGCAGCTGGGATCATCTGCCCTTCCTCCTCTCCAGCAGGGGTGGGATTTTTCTTCGTGGAAAAGGACAAGTCGCTTTGCCCCTGCATTGACTATCGAGGTCTCAATGCCATCACCATCAAGAACCGTTACCCCCCCACCACCACCACTCATGTCTACGGCCTTTGAACTACTCCAGGGAGCCAAGATATTCACCAAGTTGGACTTGCGCAATGACTACCATCTTGTCAGGATCAGGGAGGGGGACGAGTGGAAGATGGCCTTTAACACCACCACTGGCCACTACGAGTACCTCGTGGTCCCTTTTGGGCTGACCAACGCACCCGCAGTCTTCCAGGCACTCGTCAATGACGTCCTAAGGGACTTTCTTAACATCTTCGTTTTCATGTACCTGGATGATGTCCTGATCTTCTCTTGCTCCCTGGAGGACCATCGGGGCCATGTCCGGCAGGTCCTCCAGCGCCTGCTAGAAAACAAGCTGTTTGTCAAGGCGGAAAAGAGCGAATTCCACCAGAGCTCTGTCTCATTTATGGGGTTCATCATCTCCCTGGCTAGGATCCAGATGGACCCCCTCAAGCTTGAGGCAGTCGCAGACTGGCCTACCCCATCCTCGCAATGAGAGCTCCAGCGTTTCCTGGGATTCGCTAATTTCTACAGGCGCTTCATCCGTGACTTCAGCATGGTGGCCGGACCTCTCACTGCCTTGACCTCGATTAAGACCAAGTTCAAGTGGGGGGAGGAAGCGGAGAAAGCCTTCTCCATGCTCAAGCGCAAGTTCACCACAGCACCCATTCTCACCATACCATACCGACCAAACAGTTCATCGTGGAGGTCGATGCTTCCAAGTCCGGGGTCAGAGCCATTCTGTCCCAGAGGGCCAGTGATAAGGTCCACCCCTGCTCCTTCTTCTTTCGCCGGCTGTCCCCTGCTGAATGTAATTACGACATCGGCGACAGAGAGTTGTTGGCCATCAAGCTAGCCTTGGAGGAGTGGAGGCACTGGCTCAAGGGGTTGGCTCTCCCCTTCCTAGTCTGGACAGACCATAAGAACCTGGAGTTTCCTCAAGTCTGCCAAACGTCTCAATTCCCATCAAGCCCGTTGGTCTCTTCTTCTCCCGGTTCAACTTCACCCTTTCCTACCGCCCAGACTCCAAGAACGGCAAACCTAACGCCCTGTCCAGGATGTCCTCTTCCCACCAAGAGGAGTCCAAGCCACCGGAGACCATCCTTCCTCCACGCTGCCTGGTGGGAGCCGCCATTCTAGAGGTTGAGACGCTCATGCAGAAGGCCCTGGAGCAGGACCCCGGTGAAGGTAACTCAAGCAACATACCACCTAACCATCTGTTTGTTCCCTGTTCTGTGCAAACCCAGGTGCTGCAGTGGGGTCATGGCTCCAAGTTGGCTTGTCACCCAGGAGCTGCTCGAACCCTGGTGCTCGTCGAACAGCGCTTCTGGTGGCCATCCATCAAGGAAGACGTCCAGGAGTTCGTGGCAGCCTGCGACACGTGCCCGGAACAAGACAGCCAATCAACCCCCTGCCGGGTTGCTATAAGACCCTTCCCAATTCCTCATTGACCCTGGTCTCACATCACCCTGGACTTCATCACAAGACTCCCCAACTCAGGTGGCAACACATGCATCCTCAGTTATCGACTGTTTCTCCAAGACAGTCCATTTCATCCCTCTGCCAAAGCTTCCCACAGCTAAAAAAACCACCGAATTACTCATCCTCCATATTTTCTGCATACACGGACTCCCCACTGACATCGTCTCCGACCGGGGTCCTCAGTTCACTGCACAGTTCTGGAGGGCCTTCTGCAAACTCATTGGGACCTCCTGTAGTCTCTCCTTAGGGCTCCACCCTCAAACCAATGGCCAGGCAGAACGGGTGAACCAAGATTTGGAGGTGGCACTCAGGTGCATGGTGTCCAGGGATGCCGGTTCTTGGAGTAAGTACTCATCTTGGGTCGAGTATGCTCATAACACTCTTCCTTCATCTGCCACAGATCTCTCTCCATTCCCGTGCTCACTAGGGTACCAACCATCACTGTTCCCCAGCCAGGAGGAGGAGGTCGCCATACCCTCAGCCCAGATCTTCATACACCACTGCAGGAGGACGTGGGCAATGGCCCAGAGAAGACTCATTCGCTCCACCCCAGCATCCAAGAGGCAGGCCGACAAACGCCGCTGTAAGACGCCCACCTACCAGGTGGGGCAATGAGTCATGCTCTCCACCTGCCACTCAGAACCGTCTCCCGCAAGCTGGCTCCCAGGTACCTAGGACCTTTCCTCATCAGCAAGGTAATCAATCCATGTTCCATCAGACTGGCTTTACCACTCACCATGTGATGTGTTCATCCCACCTTTCACATATCACAGCTTAAACCCCTGGTCTCCAGTCCTTTTGAATGGTTGTGTCTGTGTCAGCCCTGCGAAGATTTGGTGACTTGTCCAGGGTATATCCCACCTCTTGCCCATAGTCAGCTGGGATAGGCTCCAGCTTGCCCATGACCCTGCACAGGATAAGCGGTTACGGATAATGGATGGATGTAGCAATTTGTCACGTGTCCGCTAAGTGGAACTGATTTTGTCAGATGTTTTGTACAAAGATTTTATTTATCGGATTTGCTAAAAATAAAAATGCTTTGTTTCTCAAAATCCAATGAATGTGGATATAACAAAACAATTATTCCACTCAATCTTGTCATACATGGCTTATAGCCAACTTGGTGCTATGTGCCTCGGTGGCTATCAGCTCATGTACAACTCAATTTCGTGGAATAATTGTTAAATATCTGTTGGCCTGGGTAAGAGCCCCTTCCATTCAGCTGACATGCACATGAAAGCAAGCCAAGAGCATCATAACTCTGACTTCATCCTGAGCAAGATACATATGAGCTAGTCAGCAAACTATCCCTGTCTTCTACTACCAGTCATGCCAGCAGAGCTTGTGTGTCTGACTCTAGTCTGGTCCAGCTGCTACCCTGATGCCCATTGGCACAAGGGGCCACATTCTAGTGCTGACAATCATCAGCATTTATAGAAGGTTAAATGAGCTGAAGTAAAACTGAAGGATGCAGTGTCAGACATCTGGTTAAATCTGATCTGCTGGTTTGGTTGTTTGTCCATGAGAAACAAAAACCGACTAGAGAGCATTGTCAAGACATGTAGCAAGATTGCCGGCATTAACTTTCCCACTCTCTCCCACATCTATTCAAACAGAGTGGCAAAGAAGGCCCAATCTATTGCAGCTGATCCTAGTCACCCCTTGTCTTGCCAGTTCAAGCTACTCCCCTCAGGCCGCAGGTACTCCATGCCCAGATGTAGGTCAAATAGACTTAGGAATTCTTTTATCCCATCTTCCATCTCCATTTTAAACAACTTGTCTGAATTATTTTAAATGTATATTTTTAGTCTTATTACTGTTTTATAGTATTGTGGGCACATTATGTTTTTGCTGTATTGTGTCTTGTCTTGTCTGCTGGCTGCACAAATAATTGCCCCTTGGGGACAAAGTTACCTTTGACCTTTTGACCTTAAATCAACAAATGCCTTGTTCAAAAGTATGATTTTTGTCTAAGTATTTACATACAGTACCAGTCAAAAGTTTGGACACCTCCTAATTCAATGGGTTTTTATTTTTATTAATTAAGACACTTCATGCCTTAAAGTAATGATGGATGTCGTTTCTCTTTGCTTAGTTGAGTGGTTCTTAACATAATATGGATTACTACAACTGTGGAATAGGGCTGTTTACTGTATTTTTATTATTTACTGTTTGATCTCAAATGCTTTCCAAAGGCAAGAAATTGCACTAACTTTTGACGTGGCACGTCTGTTAATTGAAAAGCATTCTAGGTGACTACCTCATGAAGCTGGTTAAGATAATGCCAATAGTGTGTAAAGTGTCAGAAACGGTGTCTACTTTTGAGGAATGTAAAATATGAAACTTTTTTTTTAAACACAATTCCATATATGTTCCATATGTTATTTCATAGTTTTGATGTCTTCAGTATTGTTCTGCAATGTAGAGAATAGTGAAAATGCAGGAAGAAACACTGAATTAAGTGTGAATTAAAAGGTAAAAAAAGCATTTTTAAGACTTTTTTTTTTACCCACAATATTTTTGTCACAAAATACTAACCCCATTTCCAGAAAAGTTGAGGTATTTTCCAAAATGCACTAAAAACAAAAATCTGTGCTTTAATTCATGTGAACCTTTATTTAACTGACAAAAGTACAGAGAAGGTTTTCAATAGTTTTACAGACCAATTTAATTGTATTTTGTAAACATAAAGTTAGAATTTGATGCCTGTAACACACTCAAAAAATGTTGGGACAGAGGCATTAGTACCATTGTATTACATAAGCTTTTCTTTTACTAACCCTTTTTTTTTATCATATGGGATCTGAAGATTAATTGTTGTAGTTTTATAATTGGAATTTTTGTCCATTCTTGCTTGATGCAAGACTTCAGCTGCTCAACAGTCCGTGGTCTCCGTTGTCTAATTTTCCTCTTCATGATGCACCATACATTCTCAAGAGGAGACAGATCTGGCACCACACACTGCAGTTGGTCAGTAAAACTACAGAAAATATTTTCTTTGTACTTTTGTCAGTTCAATAAGGTTCATGTGAAATTAATAAATCACAGATTTTTGTTTTACTGCATTTTGGAAAATATCCCAACTTTTCTGGAAATGGGGTTAGTATTTTCCATGTTATTTTGGTGTCTTCAGTATTGTTCTACAATGTAAAAAATAGTCAAAATACAGAAAACCCTATGAATGAGTAGGTGGGTCCAAAGATTTGATTGGTACTATATATTTAACTTTATACACAAGTATTAAGGCTATTAATGCACATTGTAAATTAACTATCTTTTTGATGTTGTGCAATATGCTCCCTCTCTTGTACTAAGTCAAGAATGGTTCTAGCATAGAGAGTAACTCAACTTTAAAGGCATAGCACAAACTGTTTGTTAAATCAGAATGGCCTACAATATTTTGGAGGTTGTTCCACTGATTTCAAAATCAGCCCTATTATCAAGCTGTATAAGAGTGTTCCATGAACAGCTGGCAAGACTTACTATTGGACAGTTACCACAGCCTCATGAAACTCATGAAAGAACTGTCCCTTTAACAGTCCTATGGTTCTTTGCAAAGTTTATGAGGAAAAATGCACAGGCATATTTCAGTTCAGATAGTTTATGCCATCCTTGAGTTACTTAAACGTATCACTTTACCCATTAGTAGGCAGCCATGTGCCCTCTGCCTATTTCTGCCACCATTACGTGTTAACCAACAATCTGTGTGCAAGTGTCACAGGAAAGCCTTCTTATCACTGATTCACACCAGAACACTCCTGTTTAATATAACCAGAACTCTACTACATTTTGCGTTTTAATAGACATATAGCCTGATACATACTGTATAGTGTATAGTTTTAAAGATTAATTCCTTTGTAGAACTGTAATAAATGACCCACTAAAGATTATGGTTAATCTTTAAAGTATTATCAATCTTCACAAGGGTATAAGAACCTGGAAAAGTGACAGAGAGGATTATAAATCTGAGCACACTGTATACACCAGCTATTCTTCTCTTGCTCTTCAACAGCAGCAACAACAACATACTGCCAGCTGCTTTAAAGACTTTGGAAGGATTTCACCAGGGCCTTTTGAAAGAGGCATGAAATGGCTTTGCCCTCTGTTCTTCACTCTTGTTAATCTCCCCAAGTGAGGGGTTCCTCTGGGAGGGGAACCAGGGCCTGATTCAATACAGCAAGCCAAGTATTTAGAAGTCACCCTACTGCTGTTGATGTTGACTGACAGTGCAGAGTAAACAGTTCAGTTAAATCCTCTACGTATTGGCTGCCAATGTACATCATAAAATGCATCAAACAAAACATTAATGGCAATCTTTCTGATACAAATATACAGTACCAGTCAATTTGGGGACACCTTTTAATTCAATGTTTTTCTTTATTTTTATTAATTAAAAGACACTTCATGTTTTAAAGTAATGATGGACTATTGTTTCTCTTTACTTAGTTGAGCAGTTCTTGACATAGAGGATATTACACGGTTTTGTGAAGATATGAAGTTTGTCTTTGTGTAGTGAACATATTCCCCGGGCACTGTTTGCATGGCTGCCCACTGCTGTGTGTGTGCGCGTGCGCGCACGCGCGCTCATTGCTCACGTATGTGTTCACTGCTTCAGATGGGTTAAATGCAGAGAGAAATTTCACAAGTTTGTGATGAATAAAGTTGTGCTTTATTCACGAGTGAGCGAAGCAAACAAGTGAAAATATTTTCAACACGAGAAGATAAACTTCATATCTTCATGCCACCATGTAATGTTCTTTATATTATATGGACACATTCACAAAAAAATATGCAAGTTAATCAAAAGAATTTCAATTTTGAACCATTTTGACAACGTGTATCCAGTCAGTGGGAAAACACTGGGAGTGACCTCATTAGAGTGAAATATCCGGAAATATGTCACTCAGATCTGCAATGTATTTCGTATGAAAAATGCGAGTTTTTCAACACGAAGATAAACATCATATCTTCAAGCCACTGTGTGATGTTCTTTTTATTATATAGACACATTCACAAAGTACCCAAATTTATCAAAACAATTCATCAATTTCCTCATGAGTGACACAAAGATTTATGTCACAGTTTTGGTTCTCCATGTCCTGGATGTAGTTTGTATGAAAAATACGAGTGGCGTATTTCTCAGTTAAACACTTGTGTCCATATAATATTACCTCACCCATGATTGAGTAAGTGGGGCAAGGTATTGTAATCAATGAGGTTTGTTTTGTTTGTTTGTGTGTGCATGTCTGTCTGTCTGTCTGTCTGTTAACAATCTAGCGTCTAGATGGTTGCACTGATTGACTTAAAATTTTCAGGGCAGATGGGCAATGGTCCATAGATTACCTGATTAAATTTTGGGGGTAACCGGGTGAAGGCCAAGGTCACTGGAAAAGTCAACCTTTCGGTCAAAATAACATTTTCCATTATAACTCAAATGGTTGCCGATAGACAGATGTTTACTATTATGAGCATATAGGAACTCCCATATGGCCTTTCATTTGGCACCATGATTGTTGACCTTGAGTGACCTTGAAAGATCACTCAAGGTCATGGATTTTCAGAGGGCTATAACTTTAAAATGGTTCATGATAGCCAGAAGTTTACCATTATCAACATATAAGAAGTCCCATATGGGCTTTCAGTTGCTACCATGACCATTGACCTTGAATGACTTTGAAATGTCAAACTCAAGGTCATGGATTTTCATAGGACTATAACCTGACAGCTGATGATTGACAAATATTACAATTATCAACATATAGGTATAAAATAAGTGCTGCTGGGTGAGGTTTGTTTTGCCTGGCAACACTTATTGATTACTACAGTTGTGTAATAGGGCTATTTACTGCATTTTTATTATTTACTATTTACTGTTTGATCTCAAACTCATTAAGAAGGCAAGAAATTCCACTAATTAACTTTTGACAAATCACACCTGTTAATTGAAAAGCATTTCAGGTGAAGCTGGTTAAGATAATGCCAATAGTGTGCAAAGCATCATCAGTGTTAACGCTGGCTACATTGAAGAATCTAAAATATCAAATGCATTGTTTTTTTAAAACTTTTTTTTTCCACATTTCCATGTATGTTCCAGTTTTGATGTCTTCAGTATTGTTCTACAGTGTAGAAAATAAAGTACAGGAAACTGTATGAATCAGTAGGTGTGTCCAAACTTTTGACTGATACTGTGTGTGTGTGGTAGTAGCAGCAGTCAGAAGTTTACATATGGGTATATGAATGTCATGCTAATATTGGGTTTTCAATGATTTCTTTGAACTGTTTTTTCTTTGAAAGTGTTGGGACACTTTTTTATGTATTTTTTTGTTGTTGTTAGATTAAAGATGTAATCATTAGGGTGCTTCTGCATTAAGAGGTAACTGAAAAAGTAATTAACTCTGAAAAGATCCTTCCACAGGGTTTGTTTTATGTGTGAACCACTGAGCTCTATGTAAAAATCTGGAGAGCTCACAGGCTCGTCAGAGTGAAGCCATCTGGCTGCCATCTTACCACTCTTATCACGGAGCAGAATGGTCATTTAGGCTTCTGGAAGAAATGGCAGTGAGGGATGCAAATAAAAAGAGACATTCCATAGAAAGGTTTTCAAACTCTTAACTGCACAAAATTCTTGGACATACTCAAGTGTTCAACTCCTTCAGGAGCCTTCATCAGGGATGGGAATTTTGTGCAGTAAAGTTTAAAAGCTTTCTATGGAATTATTCACTGCATAGATGAAAATCTTCAACATAAAAAGAGACATGTTATTGTTCTAGTTTGGTCAGGTGTTATTTTCATTTACCTAAGGCTAACCACAATTGACAATGCAGATCTACACATGTCACACCCACTTGCACAAATTGACAAAATGGGCATGATTTGGCTGTTTTAACTACATGATTTTAGTTTAAATTGAGTGCAAATATATTGATAAGTACTCTTAAATCAGGGTTGGTCGTGTTTCCCAGTCAACGGCTTATTTCGTGGATGGTGTCCGATATATGATTTCCTGTACAAAGTGAATGGGAGACATTTATCATGTTTATATTTCACTGACAATTAATCGGGAAATATGACATAAATCATGAAATAAACCCCCCCACACATACAGTATATATATGCGTGCGCGCTTTAAAGATATGTAAGGAATGTGGGTAAAGTTGAGAAAATGAAAGGGAATAAAAAGTCAAGAAATACGGTACTTTTCTTGGGGCAAATTTGATCGGATACGACGGTTTAACATGTAAGCCAAATACATGCGATGTGAGTTGTAATATGGCGGCTAGATGGCTTCACCTGTCTCTACAGTGGGAAATAGGCTATTCACCCCTTTCACTTTTCTCACAATCCACTGCACGGTTGGGAACTTCCAGTGGCCAGGCCCAGGCTGCTGATAACGGTACAAAAAACAATATTGGGTTACATAATCAGTTTTGATGTATATATATCAGAAGTCCAAATATTATTACAGGTTTACATGGTCTCACAGATTTTTTCAAGATTAATACTGCTCAGAATGATTGCACATTTACAGTCTGTCATCAGTGCAAATTTGTCATCAGTTTCAGTGTTCAAATATCGGCTGCAAGCTGAAATGTGATGTTATTAGGTTGATTTTCTATGTCTAGTTACTGGTTCCGTAGTATTTTTCATCAGCGCAGAAGCTTTTAATCGGTCATCCTTATATTATTGCCCGTACAGCCCTTTCACTCTGCATTGTTACACGAAATACATGTTCAACTACTCAGCACTATAACAGTGTACATTTACACTGATGACAAATTGTAAATGTGCAATCAGTATCAAAATGTCGTAGAAGGACCTGAAGCAAGCAGCTCATGTGAGGAAACCCACCAGCATCCCAGAGTTGAAGCTGTTCTTTCTGTACGGAGGAACGGGCTAAAATTCCTCCAAGCCGGTGTGCAGGACTGATCAACAGTTACCGGAATCGTTTAGTTGCAGTTATTGATGCACAATGGGGTCACACTAGATACTGAAAGAAAAGGTTCACATACTTGATATGTACAACCCCGATTCCAAAAAAGTTGGGACAAAGTACAAATTGTAAAAAAAACAAAACAAACGAATGCAATAATTTACAAATCTCAAAAACTGATATTGTATTCACAATAGAACACAGACAACATATCAAATGTCGAAAGTGAGACATTTTGAAATTTCATGCCAAACATTGGCTCATTTGAAATTTCATGACAGCAATACATCTCAAAAAAGTTGGGACAGGGGCAATAAGGGGCTGGAAAAGTTAAAGGTACAAAAAAGGAACAGCTGGAGGACCAAATTGCAACTCATTAGGTCAGTTGGCAATAGGTCATTAACATGACTGGGTATAAAAAGACCACCTTGGAGTGGCAGCGGCTCTCCGAAGTAAAGATGGGAAGAGGATCACCAATCCCCCTAATTCTGCGCCGACAAATAGTGGAGCAATATCAGAAAGGAGTTTGACAGTGTAAAATTGCAAAGAGTTTGAACATATCATCATCTACAGTGCATAATACCATCAAAAGATTCAGAGAATCTGGAAGATCCGCCATTGCCAGCTAAAACTCTATAGTTCAAAGAAGAAGCCATATCTAAACATGATCCAGAAGCGCAGAGGTCTTCTCTGGGCCAAGGCTCATTTAAAATGGACTGTGGCAAAGTGGAAAACTGTTCTGTGGTCAGACGAATCAAAATTTGAAGTTCTTTATGGAAATCAGGGACGCCGTGTCCAGAGTGCGAATTACCCCACCATAATTGGGGGGTACCATCATTGGTCCACTATCATATCAATCGCCTCCCCGGTCCCGTCCCGTCTCGTCTATGGAAGTCCGTGTCAGTAACTCAACACAATAACTCTGAACAATAATTTTTAATGTCATTAAGAAGCATGACAAACCATACAGTACTACCACAGAAGAAAAACAGCAGTACAACCTGATAACCTTCTTTGTCAGAACAAACTGGGTATCAACACTACAAATGAGTCACATACAGTACATACACACATGCAGAACAGTCCTGCTGAATGTCTTGCTCTCTTTCGTCCTGCTGTGCCTCTCCTGTCTGCTGGGAACCCATTTTCTTTATTCACATGAACAGTGTATAAAACCTAACTGCACCTACACTTGTACTGTAATTGTCTGTAGATCTTAGTGCTAATATTTACTACTTACTCTTTTAGCACCAAAAAAAGCCTGATGTCTGGCCCTTTTCTTTTCCTCATGTTTGGCCTACTGTCTCTGTGAATAAAATCAAACAGGGTACTCAGATGAAACTATGACTATCTTAAAAATAATACAAAAGGAATGTAAGTAAAAACAATAGAAAACAAATTCAAATACTAGCATATGTACTAGGCCAGGGGTTTTCAAAGTGTGGGAGAGTCAGCCCCCCCCTCGGAGAGCAAATAAACAACAGCGCCCCCCCTTACAATTTTTGTTGTTGCTATACTTAATGTTCCATTCGTATTAAAAAAAAAAAGGTTGTTGTACACATTATTTTTTTCTTTTTCACATTTTAAACATCTGTGCTTTTTAAAACATCTTGTTTTACACATTTTAAACATCTCATAGCATCGTTAGCTAGCACCTCTTGGCAGACAACACACTATGGCAGTGGAGCATCTTCAGATCCAGTCCATGAAAATCCAAACTTTAAATAATCGTGGTCAAACTTCCTTCTTTTTCCAGTCCCCCAGGATTCCGTGGGCCTTTTTTGTGATTGTTGCGGGCTAAAATGTCTGATGTTGTGGGGGTTTCCAAAAAAATTGCGATGAAAGTTGCGGTGTTTAGGTTTTTGTTGTGATTACATTGCGGGAGGAAGTGAAAGTTGCGAGAAATTGTTGCGATTTTCTCTTTTTGTGATTAAAATTGAGTGATATGTTAAATATTAAGTTATTACTGAAAAACTATTGATTAAAAAAAACAAAGACACTGAGAAATGGTCCTATAAAACAACTTTACCAATATAAAAGATTACCAGGACTACAAAAATGCAGAAAAATAGGCTTTACTGATCCAAATGCACCTGTGGTTCAAAAGTTAAAGTGCAGAGAACCTCACAGCACAACATGAAGTTACCTTAAAATATAATATAAATGCCTCAGCTTTCATGTAAGAAAAAAAAAACTATTAATACTAGTACCGTGTGCAGGCAGTCTCTCCTGAAGACTAAATTAAACAATAATTATAAAGTAATAAAATAAATGGCTCAGGCTTCATAGAAGAAAAAAAAACAATTTTAACAGAATCTCACAGTATGATGCTGAAGCTGCCTAAACAATGGAAAATAAAATACCATTTTGGCAAAAATGTTGGCATCCATTAATTTCTTGTATTAAGTAAAAAAAAATAAAATAAAGTGCACACAGTCCTTCACTGTAAACATAACACACTTTCAGCAACAGAATTTAAGCCTATATAAACATTGTCTCGCACATCATGCAATGTTGCCAGATACTGCTCATCTCATCTCATTATCTCTAGCCGCTTTATCCTTCTACAGGGTCGCAGGCAAGCAGGAGCCTATCCCAGCTGACTACGGGCGAAAGGCGGGGTACACCCTGGACAAGTCGCCAGGTCATCACAGGGCTGACACACAGACAACCATTCACACTCACACCTACGGTCAATTTCGAGTCACCAGTTAACCTAACCTGCATGTCTTTGGACTGTGGGGGAAACCGGAGCACCCGGAGGAAACCCACGCGGACATGGGGAGAACATGCAAACTCCACACAGAAAGGCCCTCGCCGGCCCCGGGGCTCGAACCCAGGACCTTCTTGCTGTGAGGCGACAGCGCTAACCACTACACCACCGTGCCGCCCCCAGATACGGTCAATTGCAAACTCCACACAGAAAGGCCCTCGCCGGCCCCGGGGCTCGAACCCAGGACCTTCTTGCTGTGAGGCGACAGCGCTAACCACTACACCACCGTGCCGCCCCCAGATACTGCTGACGTTTTCCATTCCAAAATATGTTCAAAACCCGCCAAAATGCACTTGAAACTGCCAATCTGGCAACACTGCGCGCATGCTGCTTCTCTTGAACATAGACATCCGGAAGTAAGGCGGAAGGTAGTTTGTCGATGTCACCTCAAGACGACGCCAACGATTGGTCAAATTTCCGGGAAAGTTGTGGTGATTGGATATAATTGCAACACCGCCCTGAATTCGCGGGGATTGGTTGAATTTGCGCTGAAGTTGCAAATCGCAACATCCTGGAGGCTCTGTTTTTTTGCTTGGCTGTCTCCTCACTCCCTGTAGCTTCAGGTACTAAAATCGATCCATTTTGTCTCTCACGTTGCGCCCCCCCTGAAGAACTCTGGCGCCCCCCCGGGGGGGGGGGGGGGGGGGGGTGCACCCCACACTTTGAAAAGCCCTGTACTAGGCTATTTTGCCTAGGCTTGCCTACTACCTGGCTCTTTTTATGTTGCCCCCAGAGGTTCTGATTGTAATTTTACATTGGCTTAGCTAGGCCTACATCAGAACTTCTTGTGCCTAATCACACACACAAGATGGGCCTATGTGCCAAATGAATTTCAGAAGGGCACAATTTATTCATGATAAAATGAGAATGGAAACATATGGAGTTCTTCTCCTTTGAAATGAGAATCGTTTCTATACCACACTGTAATAAGCTTGATTTAAATAGAGACTTAGCTTATCTTGCTAACTAACGTTGGTAACTAATGTTAACGTCCGTCCACTGTAGCCTGGCCTCAGTGGGTAAGTAATTCAACATATAAAGACGTGACATGAGCTGAAAGAAGAACAAATAACTTTAATAAATGAAAGTTGTAAAATAACACATTTTCAACAGGCTAAAAGTTGGTTAGCAACTAACATTACCAATGCACGTCTTCTGCTGCAAACCATAGATTGTATAAATTGCTGCAAACCCATGGACTGTATCTGAGGAATCCACTGAATACGGTGTGGACTAGAAGCTGTTGCTTCTAGCGCGTTCTAGCGCTGCGGTGACTAAAAATGGTACGGTCCATAATAGGGGTGTCTGTCTGAAATCGATTTACATTAAAATGTTCCTACAATAACAATGCTGAATGGGAGTTGGTTTGAATTATATATTCCTTTTCACAATATCAGAAAAAATATCGGACCCCCCAAAACTTATATTTTTGTCTCTTTGGGGGGTATAGTACCCCCCAGTACCCCCCGTAATTCGAACTATGGCCGTGTCATTTGGACTAAAGAGGAGAAGGACAACCCAAGTTGTTATCAGCGCTCAGTTCCGAAGCCTGCATTTCTGATGGTATGGGGTTGCATTAGTGCGTGTGGCATGGGCAGCTTACACATCTGGAAAGACACCATCAATGCTGAAAGGTATATCCAGGTTCTAGAGCAACATATGCTCCCATCCAGATGACATCTCTTTCAGGGAAGACCTTGCATTTTCCAACATGACAATGCCAAACCACATACTGCATCAATTACAGCATCATGGCTGCGTAGAAGAAGGGTCCGGGTACTGAACTGGCCAGCCTGCAGTCCAGATCTTTCACCCATAGAAAACATTTGGCGCATCATAAAACGGAAGATACGACAAAAAAGACCTAAGACAGTTGAGCAACTAGAATCCTACATTAGACAAGAATGGGTTAACATTCCTATCCCTAAACTTGAGCAACTTGTCTCCTCAGTCCCCAGACGTTTACAGACTGTTGTAAAGAGAAAAGGGGATGTCTCACAGTGGTAAACATGGCCTTGTCCCAACTTTTTCGAGATGTGTTGTCATGAAATTTAAAAAAAAAAAAAAAAAATCACCTAATTTTTCTCTTTAAATGATACATTTTCTCAGTTTAAACATTTGATATGTCATCTATGTTCTATTCTGAATAAAATATGGAATTTTGAAACTTCCACATCATTGCGTTCCGTTTTTATTTACAATTTGTACTTTGTCCCAACTTTTTTGGAATCGGGGTTGTAATACTGGATCATTTTCCTCAATAAATAAATGACCAAGTATAATATTTTTGTCTCATTTGTTTAACTGGGTTCTCTTTATCTACTTTTAGGACTTGTGTGAAAATCTGATGATGTTTTTGGTCATATTTATGCAGAAATATAGAAAATTCTAAAGGGTTCACAAACTTTCAAGCACTGCTGTATGGTTTCTTATCTCATCTTCAGCAGCCTTGGTCTGGCCACCGGAAGTTCCCAACTGCGCAGTGGATTGTGGGATATGTGAAAGGGGTGAATGAGCTCTCCAGAGTTTATAGACGGTAGAGCTCGGTGGTGTGAACACATCAGCGGTTAGAACTCGGGAGAGACTGTCTCTTTAACAATCCCACAATCCTTTGCATGGTTTATGGGGAAGAGAAACACAGTGATGTGCAAATACAGACTTTAAGCTGATAATAAGCCTTTCATCAGTGTAGAGCTCAGTGAAATAGAGAGCTGAGAGGATGGTGCTGGGAGTGAAGATATCAGAATGAGACGAGCAGTGTAAAGTTAACTGTCGTTATTGGTGTAAGTGAAGGAAGTAGCTGGTTAATTATTGGGTCATGACGACTCTCAAGAGGAAGTTATTGTCGAAGAGTAATGCTTGTGAAACAGTAAAGAAGCGACTCCAGCGGCTGGAGGACAGAGACGAGGGCCAGGATCAGGACTCGACCTGCAGTCAGTACTTTCCCAGTAAAGATGATAATAGAGCCAGGCTGAGATTCGACTTCTTTAATCAGCCATGTGTTGATTTAGCCAAAGCCCTTTTGGGTAAGGTAAGCATTGAGTTTATTGATAACTCCCTGGTTAAACTGCTAAATTTAGGCTTGGAGGATTAACACGAGTAGTGATGGAAGTTTAGTGGATTTTAATTTTATTTTATTTCAAAATACCACCTGGGCAGTGTTTATTATTATCTCATCTCATTATCTGTAGCCGCTTTATCCTGTTCTACAGGGTCGCAGGCAAGCTGGAGTCTATCCCAGCTGAATACGGGCGAAAGGCGGGGTACACCCTGGACAAGTCGCCAGGTCATCACAGGGCTGACACATAGACACAGACAACCATTCACACTCACATTCACACCTACGCTCAATTTAGAGTCACCAGTTAACCTAACCTGCATGTCTTTGGACTGTGGGGGAAACCGGAGCACCCGGAGGAAACCCACGCGAACACGGGGAGAACATGCAAACTCCACACAGAAAGGCCCTCGCCGGCCACAGGGCTCGAACCCGGACCTTCTTGCTGTGAGGCGACAGCGCTAACCACTACACCACCATGCTGCCCCATTATTATTATCTTATTTCATCTCATTATCTCTAGCCACTTTATCCTGTTCTACAGGGTCGCAGGCAAGCTGGAGCCTATCCCAGCTGACTACGGGCGAAAGGCGGGGTACACCCTGGACAAGTCGCCAGGTCATCACAGGGCTGACACATAGACACAGACAACCATTCACACTCACATTCACACCTACGCTCAATTTAGAGTCACCAGTTAACCTAACCTGCATGTCTTTGGACTGTGGGGGGAAACCGGAGCACCCAGAGGAAACCCACGCGAACACGGGGAGAACATGCAAACTCCACACAGAAAGGCCCTCGCCGGCCACAGGGCTCGAACCCGGACCTTCTTGCTGTGAGGCGACAGCGCTAACCACTACACCACTGTGCTGCCCCATTATTATTATTATTATTATTATAATAATTATAATTTCCAGCCATATGGCCAAAAGTTTGTGGGCACTTGAGCATCCCATTCCAGATATATTCCCTACTTTGCTGTTATAATTAGCGCCATTCTTCTGGGAAGGCTTTCCACTAGATTTTGGGGCGTGGCTGAGGGGATTTGTGTTCATTCAGCTACAATGAGATCAGACACTGATGTTACACCAAGAGGCTCCAGTTCTGACAGTCGAGTTCTTCTACTCCAGCTTTAAAGTGCATATTCTGGACCAATTTCATGTTTTTTTTTATATGAAAGTATGTCCCTTTACACACTCATCCAGAAGGGTAATTTTGCACAAGGCCA